>NC_048238.1:60971534-61063723 GCF_002007445.2 Ailuropoda melanoleuca
TCGCGTTCTAAGTCTGTTGTCTCGCGGGTGCCGTCCGCGAGTCTGCCTGCTCCCCCGTGCAGGTGGCCCGCCAACCGCCAGCCGTCCTATGTGCGCTCCCGGAGCTCCCTTCTCAGTCTGCTGTCTCAAGTGTGAGGGTCCGCGGTCTGTCCGCTCCCCCGTGCAGGTGGCTACCACTTCCCGGCGTCCTGACACGGCGGCTCCCTCCCCCTTCTGTTTAGTTTCCGATATCTGTGCGCGGTTTCACGGCTCCCTGCTTCATACCTCGATACTCAGTGCTGGAGATGTTCATTTGTAGAGATCCAGATGTATCTTCCTGCGTCTCAGGCTGATTCCGTGGATGTTCCTGCTGGTCTGGTACCTATCCAGCTCAACTCAGGGGACCGGCTGAAAAAGGGGTCCCCTACTCCTCCGCCATCTTAACCTCCTCCTCTGTAATTCTCAAATTTTTCATGGGGTCTTTCCCTGGTTTGGGGATCAAGGTAATATTGGCCTCATAGAAAGAGTTTGGTAGCTTTCCTTCTGTTTCTATTTTTTGAAATAGCTTTAGGAGAATAGGCATTATTTCTTCATTGAATGTTTGGTAGAATTCCTCAGGGAATCCACCAGGCCCTGGCATTTTGTTTTTTGGAAGGTTTTTAATCAGTGTTTCAATCTCTTCATAATTAATTGGTCTGTTTAAAAAACAAAGTCAATTTTTTCCTGTTTCAGTCTTGGCAGTTTATAGGTTTCCAGGAAGGCCTCTGTCTCTTCCATATTGCTTAATTTATTGGCATAATGCTGTTGATAAATGTTTCTAATAATCCTTCCTATTTCATTGGTGTTGGTTGTGACCTCTCCATTTTCATTAACAATTTTATTAATTTGGGTCCTTTCTCTATCCTTTTGGATAAGTCTTTTCAGTGGTTTATCTATTTTATTTATTCTTTCAAGGAACCAGCTTCTAGTTCTCTTTATCTGCTCTACTGTGCGCCTGGTTTCTAATTCATTGATCTCTGCTCTAATATTGATCAACTGCTTTCCCGTGCATGGATTAAGCCTGTTCTTCTGTTGCTGCTCCAGCTTCTTGAGGTTAGAATATAAAAAACTGCATTTTAGATTTTTCTGTTCTTTTGGGTGAGGCTTGGTTAGCTATGTATTTTCCCCTTAGAACTGCCTTTGCAGTATCCCATAGGTTTTAGACCATTGTGTTTTCATTCCCGTTTGTCTCCATAAATTGTTTAAATTGATTTTTGATTACCTGGTTTATCAAATCATTCTTGAAAAGAATGGTTCTTAGTCTCCAAGTGCTTAAGTTTCTTCCAACTTTTTCCTTGTGTTTGAGTTCCAATTTCAAAGCACTGTGGTTGGGAATATGCAGGGAATAATTTCAGTCTTTTAGTACCGGTTGAGACTTGTTTTGTGACCCAGAGCATGGTCTATTCTTGAGAATGTTCAATGGGCATTACAATAGAATGAGTATTCTTTTGTTCTGGGGTGTAGTGTTCTATATATATCTATAAGGTGCAACTCATCTAGTATGGCATTCAAAGCTCTTGTTTCTTTGTTGATTTTCTGCTTAGGTGATCTATCTATTGCTGTTAGTGGAGTGTTGAGGTCCCCTACTATTAACGTATTGTTATCTATATGTCTCTTTATTCTGGTTAAGAGTTGGCTTGTGTATCCTACTGCTCCCCTGTTGGGGGCATATATATTTACAATTGTCATATCCACTTGTTGTATACATCGTTTAAGAATAATATAGTGCTCTCCTGTATCTCTAACTATACTCTTTAGTTTAAATCCAATCTGTCTGATATGAGAATTGCTACCCCAGCTTTCTTTTGAGGTCCATTGGCATGAGAGATGGTATTCCATCCCTTACTTTCAATCCGGATGTATCCTTAGGTTCAAAATGAGTCTCTTGTAGACAGCAAATGGATCAGTCATGTCTTTTTATCCAATCTGCAACCCTGTGGCATTTTATGGGAGCAGTTAGGCCATTTACATTGGGAGTGATTATTGAGAGATATGATTTTAATGATGTTATATTGCCTGTAAAGTCTTGTTTCTCTAGATTGTGACTTTCTGTTCTGTATCATTCTTGGGGCCTTTTTACTTTTGTAGAACCCCCCTTAATATCTCATGTAGGTCTGGTTTCATGTTTACAAACTTGGTCAGTGACTGGCAATTCTGGAAGGTCTTTATTCTCCATCAATTCTGAATGACAGCCCTGCTGGGTAAAGGATCCTTGGCTGCATGTTTTTCTCTGAAAAAGCTTTAAAAATGCCACCCCAACACTTTCTTTCATTCCAGGTCTGTGTAGACAGGTCTGACATAATTCTGATACCTTTACCTTGGTACGTGAGAAATTTCTGTGCCCTGGCTGCTTTCAATACTGTATCCTTGGATTTAATATTTGCAAATTGCACTATGACGTGACGTGGTGTAGGTTTGTCTTGGTTGAGCTGCGAGGGGTCCTCTCTGCCTCTTGGACACATATGCTTGTTTCCTTTGCTAGATTAAGGATGTTTCCAGCTACAATTTGTTCAAATATCTCTTCTAGACCTCTGTTTTTCACCACTTCCTTGGGGATGCTGTTGATTTTGACATTGGAACGTTTCATTGAGTCAGGAATCTCCTGTAACCTATATTCTTGTGATTGGATTTTTTTAAGCCAAGTTTCTCTTTTAGCTTTCTCTTCTACGAACCCATCCTCCAATTCACCAATTCGTTCTTCTGCCTCATTCACACTGGCCGTCAGAGCATCTAGTTTTGACTGCTTTTGATTCATAGGTTTTTAAAATTTCTGTCAGATTCGCTCTCATTTCCTCCCTTAGAGATTCTATATTCTCATTACTATTTTCGTTAATATTTTTTTCAAGTCTATACATCATCTTGACCATTGTTACTCTGAAGTCCATTTCTGATAATTTGGTTATATCCATATCCATCAGTTCTGTGGCGAGGCTACTGACTTATTTTCTTTTTTTTGCTGGGGGGGATTTCTCCTTCTCGTTATTCTGATGAGGAGAGGTTGCGTCATTGCCCCGAGCCCAAATTATTGACCAGGGCCCTGGCAGTGTGCACTTGTTTTATAGGGACATTGAGGATATGGGCTTCTTGATTTTTCAGCCTGCTTTCTTGGGGAGGGCCTGCCGTGCCGGTTCTCGGGCAACCCTATTTGGGTAGAGTCTCCATGTCCCTTGCGAGGGGGGGATGGGGATGGGCACACCATGAGCCCGTATTTCCAGGATTTTGTTCTCTGGTGGCTTTCCCTGGAGGTTTGCTGTGCCTCTTCTGAGAGTCAGAGCAGCAGTGGCTGAATCCCAGTCTCTGTCTCAGAACAAAGGGATCACAGACCGCTCTCAGCTGGGGTCTTCTGGCCACTTTAACTCTGTTTTTGTTGGTGCTGCTAAACCCTGCAGCTTCCTGGTTTATGCGTCCCACAGCTGGTGTCCCACCCCTCACTTCCAGGGCTGGAACGTCTCTGTCCTTTGTGTACCTAACACCGCCAGCCACCAGCCAGCCCTGGGCATTCTGGAGCTCCGTTTCAGTGTGGTTCGTGCACTCCGGAGCTCCAGTTTTCAGACTTGTTGACGCGTTCCCCTGCTCAGGGTCTCAGTCTGCTCTCTCGCGCGTGCTGGTCCTCGGTCCTCGAGTCAGCCTGCTCCCCAGTGCAGGTGGCTACCGCTTCCCGGTGCCTGAATGTGGCAGCTTCCTCCCCCTTCCTTTTATCTTCTGGTATCTTTGTGCAGATTCACGGCTCCCCGCTTCGTACTTCAATACTCAGCGCTGGAGATGTTCATTTGTAGAGATCCATATGTATCTTCCTGCATCTCAGGCTGATTCCGTGGGTGTTCAGGATGGTCTGGTACCTATCCAGCTCGACCCAGGGTACTAGCTGCAAAAGGGGACCCCTACTCCTCCAGCATCTTAACTCTAGCTCTCAAAGTAATGATTGATAGATATGTATTTATTGCTTTTAATTACTTGTTTTGTGGTGTTTTTGGAAGATTTTCTCTGATCTTTTCTTGTCTTTCTTTCATGGTTTGCTAATTTTCTTTAGTGATATTTTTGGCTTTTTTCTGTTTATTTTTTCTACATTAGTGTTTTTTTTTTTTTTAGTTTGCTGTTACTATTAGGTGTGTATATAAATTCTTCTGCATATAGCAGTCTATGTTAAGTTGATGGTCCTCTAAGTTTGAACCCATTCTTTACTCCTTTCCTCCCCATATTTTAGGTGTATGGTGTCATATTTTACTTCCTTTTTATTTTGTGAGTTCCTTGACTGATTTTTTACAGGAATAAACATTTTTATCACTTTTACGTTTCCTACCTCTATACTATCACTTTTGTTTTTCCTTTCCACTCAGTGTCCCCTTTAATATTTCTTGCTGGTCTGGTTTAGTGGTCATGAACTCCTTCAGTTTTTGTTTGCTTGGATAACTATTTATCTCTCCTTCTATTCTGATTGATAGCCTTGTTGGACTGAGTATTCTTGGATGCAGATTTCTCTGTTAAGTACTTTGAATATACCATGCCATTTTCTTCTGGCTTGTAAAGTTTCTGATTAAAAATCCCACGAAAGCCTTATGAGTTTTCTTTTGTAAGTTAATGACTACTTTTGTCTTGTTCCTTTTTTTTCTTTATCTCTACCCTTTGCCATTTTAATTATTCTCTTGGTGTGGATCTGCTTTTGTTGATTTTGTTGGGGATTCTCTATGCATCCTGGATCTGGTTATCTGTTTCCTTCCCCAGATTAGGTAAATTTATAGCTATTATTTCTGCAAACAAATTTTCTGACCCCTCTTCTCTCTCTTCTTCTTCTGGGACTCCTATAATACAAATGTTATTACGTTTGATGGTGTCACTGCGTTCCCTATCTCTATTCTCCTTTTGCATAATTTTTTTTTTACTCTTTTGTTCAGCTTGTTTACTTTTCTTTACTCTATCTTCTAGGTCATTAATTTGTTCCTCTGCTTCTTCCATCCTGCTGTTCATTACACCAAGTGTTTCTTATCTCATTTATTGCACTTTTCATCTCTGTTTCATTCTTTTTTATCTCTGTGTCAAGGTTCTCACTGATATCCTGCAATTTTTTTTTTCTCAAGTCCAGTGAGTATCGTTATGATCATTGCTTTAAATACTGCATTGGGCATGTTACTTATATCTGTTTTGCTTAGATCTCTGGCTGTGGTCTTGTCTTGTTCTTTCATTTGGGACAAATTTCTGTATCTTCTCATTTCATCTATGTCTCTGTGCGTGTTTCTCTGTGTTAAGAAAGTCAGCCATGTCTTCTGTTTTTAGTGTAATGACCTTAGGAGGAAGTCGTCCTATAATTCCCTGCTGTGTAATGTACCCTGTTTCCCAGAACCTGGTGCTTCATGAATGTCTTCAATGTATGCTGTGTGCACCCTGATCTTTTATCCTGGCCACTTTTTCATTCATGCCAGTCATCTGCAGAGGCTTTCTTTGCATGTTGTGTGCAGTGTTTGATCTGTGACCTCAGTATGGTTCCTTTTAAGTAGGTGTGCTCTGGTCTGTTTGTGAAATGAAACCTGTCTTCGCCACTGCCAGAACTGAGTCTCTGCAAAACTCATAAATCAAGACACATGGTTTTGGCAGGAATTTGAGCCAGTCTTCTGGGGGAGGGGGCTTGTGCACTGGGACTGAGAAAAGAAGGACTAAGAATGCACTTCCAACTGAGCACAGGGGACGGGGGTTGGTGCAAGCAAGTTACGTAGGGAGTGTCAGCCCTGTGTTGGTTTGCACAGGTGGCCTTGTGCTTAGGCTGAGTGCAGGGGGGTGGAAATGGTGCCTGTCAGTTCCTTACTTCCTGGAGAGGTCTCTCCATAAGTACTGCCTCTCTGGGACACACTCCACGATGAGCAAATAATCTCCCCATTGTGTGCCCCAGGTGCTCTTCAGGTGGCTGTTTCTATGCTGTATGTCTATAGCCTCCTTGCCCTGCTTTCTCTCCAAGAGTGACCCATATGTCCTCCAGGCCCTGTCCAAGCCAAGCTCACTGACCTTTAAAACTCTAAGCTTTAAGTCCTGCTAGTTCCAGGAGCTCAGGAAATTCTGCCCCTCTTGCTTTCCAAGCCAATTCTTAATGGAATTTGTCTTTCCCATGCACTATCTGTGTACTAGTCTGTCTCTTTCCCTTTTCTTTGACCTTGGCTCCCTTCCCACCACAGTGGCCAGAATCTTTCTTTCCCAAACAGAGTTTCCACACATCCTATTGTCTTCCATCTGGCCTCTTCTTTACTTTTAGTTATGGAGTTTTTTTTCTGCCAGTCTTCAGGTAGATTTCTGGGGTATTTAGGATGATTTGACATATCTAGTTGTATTCGTGGGATGAGGGCAGCATAGGATCCTCCTACTCCACTGCCATTGTCGACCCTCTGGTGAATGATCTTTTGGATATGTTTCTGAATTTAGCTCCCTAATATTTTGCTGAGGAATTTGTATTTATATTCTTCAGGGATATTGCCCTATAGTTTTGTTTTGTTTTGTTTTTCAGTGTCTTTGGTTTTGGTGTCAGGGTAATGCTGGTTTCATAGAATGTAGTTGGAAGTTTTTCTCCCTCTTGTATCTTTTGGAATCAGTTGAAGAGAAGAGTTAATTACATATTTGGTAAAATTCACCTGTGAAGTCACTTAGTCCTGTCTTTTGTTTATTTGGTGGTTTTATTTTTTTTATTTTTTTAAAGATTTTATTTATTTATTTGACAGAGAGACAACCAATGAGAGAGGGAACACAGCAGGAGGAGTGTGAGAGGAAGAAGCAGGCTCCTAGCAGAGGAGCCTGATGTGGGGCTCGATACCAGAACGCCGGGATCACGCCCTGAGCTGAAGGCAGACGCTTAACTGCTGTGCCACCCAGGTGCCCCTATTGGGTGTTTTTAAATTGCAAGCTCACTTTCATTATTTATAATCTGTATGTTCAAATTTCTTTTTATTTGGTTTTGGAAGAATGTATATTTCCAGGAACATATTCATTTTTTAGGTTGTAAAATTTTTGGCATATAATTTTTCATTGTAGTCTTTTGCAATTATTTGTATTTCTGTGATATTTCACCTGTTCATCCTCTTTTATTTTAACCTCATGTTTTCAACTCATTTGTTAATTTTGTCTGTATATCTTAAAGATTATAATATTCAAGATCATGTACTTTATTCACTGCTTTATTCCACAGCATTGTATAGATATCCAATAAATATTTTTAAAATAATTGAATTAATGAACCAAGGAGGAAGGATGGGAACATTCAACAACAAATAGTTACCTAGCTCCATTTTAAAGGAATATACAATGTTAGATTAAGGCATGCATAAGCATTTATTCTCGAAGTCAGAATGTGATCAGTGCTGTGAGAGAGATGCACACAAATAAAATTCCTAGTACATAATAGGTATTAATGAATTATTTTTTCAGCTTTATTGAGATCTAATTGACCTCCAACTTTGTGTAAGTTTAAGGTGTACAATGTGCTGATTTAGTGTATGTACATATTGTTAAATGAATACCATAAGATTAGGTAACACATCGATCACATCACATAGTCACTTTTATGAGTGGTGAAAATATTTAAGATTTATTTAAAGCAATTTGGAAGTATACAATACAGTATTATCAACTATAGTCATGGTGTACCTTAGATGCTCAGAATTTATTGTTCTTCTGACTGGAAGTTTGTATCCTTTGACCAACATCTCCTCTTTTCTCCTACCTCCCAGCCTGGAAAACTACCAATCTACTCTGTTACTATGAGTTAAACTTTTTTAGATTCCACAGAAAGTGCATCAAATAGTATGTGTTTTCTCTGTCTCTCCCATTACATTCTGTGTAATGCCCTAGAGGTTCATCCATGTCACCAATGGCAGGATTACATTTCTTTTTCTTTTTCTTCTTGTTCTTGTTCTTGTTCTTCTTCTTCTTCTTCTTCCTTCTTCTTCTTGTAGATAGTATTATATTGTGTACGTGCCAGATTTTCAGTATTTTCTGAATTAAAAGAATGAATAAATAAACACCAAATGGGTCATTATAATTGAAGCTATCCATTATATCCACTTCAAGATGCAGAGTGGATAGAAAATTTAGGGACAGGAAAAAGGGGAAAACATGAGCCTGGGTCAGTTAAGGAGTTATAAAAAGAGGAGGCAATATATAAAGTTTGGTGTTGAAGAGAAGTTACCATTATGTCTTCCTTTGGGCCCTAGAAGTTTAATGTTATATAGTAAAGAATATATCATATCTTTGCCCCTGATCCTGGCATAGAGCTTCAAAAACCTTGGAATTTCCAGAGGCAGAGTTAAAATGCTGGAGAAATAGGGGTCCCCTTTTTCAGCTGGTCCCCCGAGTCAAGCTGGATAAGTACCAGACCATCCTGAACACCCACAGAATCAGCTTGAGATGCAGGAAGATACATCTAGATCTCTACAAATGAACATCTCCAGCACTGAGTATTGAGGTACGAAGCAGGGAGCTGTGAATCCATGCACAGATATAGGAAGATAAACGGAAGTGGGAGGGAGCCAACACACTTGGGTGCTGGGAAGCGGTAGCCACCTACACTGGGGAGAGGGCTGGACTTGCAGACTGGCACCCGCAATAGAGCAGACTGAGACTGTGAGCCTGGGAATGCGCACACGTCCAAACTGAAAACCGGAGGTCGAGAGTGCTCACGGGAACCAGACTGAGACTGGGAGCTCAGGAGACTGCACGGGGACTGCTGGTGGCTGGCAGTGTTAGAAACACAAAGGACAGAGATGTGCCAGCCCTGGAAGTGAGGACTGGGATGCCGGGTGTGGGGTGCAAACCCAGGACGCTGCAGGGTTTTTAGCATCACCAACAGAAACAGAGTTAAAGAGGCCAGAAGAACTCAATGGAGAGTGGACTGCGATCTCTCTGTTCTGACACAGAGATTAGGATTTGGCCACTGTTGCTTTAACTCTCAGAAGAGCCACAGAAAACCACCAGGGAAAGCCGCCAGGGAACAAAAGCCTGGAAATACCAGCTCACAATGTGCCAATCCCCATCTCTCCTTGCAGGGTAGAGGGAGAGTCTACACAAACAGGGTTGCCTGAATATCAGTGTGGCAGGCCCCTCCCCAAGGAGGCAGGCTGAAAAATCAAGAATCCTAAATCCCTAAGGTCCCTATAAAACAAGTGCACACTGCCAGGGTCCTGGTCAATAATTTGGGCTCTGGGCAGCCCCGCAACCTCTCCTCATCAGAATGACGAGAAGGAGAAATTCACCCTAGCAAAGAAAAGACAATGAGTCTGTGGCCTCTGCCACAGAACTGATGGTTATGGATATAACCAAATTATCAGAAATGGACTTCAGAGTAAAAATGGTCAAGGTGATGTGTAGACTTGAAAAAAATATTAACAAAAATAGTAACAAGAATATAGAATCTCTAAGAGCAGAAATGAGAGCGAATCTGGCAGAAATTAAAAATCTTATGAATCAAATGCAGTCAAAACTAGATGCTCTGACCGGCAGGGTGAATTAGGCAGAAGAACGAATTAGTGAATTGGAGGAAGGGATAGTAGAAGAGAAAGTTAAAACAGAAACTTGGCTCAAAAAATCCAATTTCAAGAATGTAGGTTACGGGAGATTACTCACTCTATTAAACATTCCAATGTCAGAATCATTGGCATCCCCAAGGGGGTGGAAAAAAAGGGAGGTCTAGAAGAGATATTTGAACAAATTTAGCTGAAAACTTCCTTAATCTAGCAAAGGAAACAAGCATTCGTGTCCAAGAGGCAGAGAGGACCCCTCCCAAAGTCAACAACAACAAACATACACCACGTTACATCATAGTGCAATTTGCAAATATTAGATCCAAGGATGCAGTATTGAAAATGGCCAGGGCAAACCAATTTCTCATGTAAAAAGTCAAAAATATTAGGATTACATCAGACCTGTCTACACAGACCCAGAATGGGAGGAAGAGTTGGGGGGACATTTTTAAAGCTCTTTCAGAGAAAAACATGGAGCCAAGGATCCTTTTTCCAGCAAGGCTCTCCTTCAGAATTGATGGAGAGATAAGGACCTTCCAGAATCGCCAGACACTGACCAATTTCATAACGATGAAACCAGCCCTACAGGAGATATTAAGGGGGGGTTCTATAAAATTAAAAAGGCCCAAAGAGTGATAGAGAAGAGAGAGTTAGAACCAATAGAGACAAAGATTTTACAGGCAACATGACATCATTAAAATCATATTTCTCAAAATCACTCTCAATGTGAATGGCTTAAATGCTCCCATAAAAAGCCACAAGGTTGCAGACTGGATAAAAAGACATGACCCACCCATTTGCTCTCTACATGAGGCTCATTTTGAACCTAAATATACATCCAGACAGAAAGTGAAGGGATGAAAACCACTTTTCATGCCAATGGACCTCAAAAGAAAGCTGGGGTAGCCATTCTCATATCAGACAGTTTGGATTTTAAACTAAAGACTGCAGTTAGAGTTACAGAAGGACACTATATTATTCTTAAAGGATGTATCGCACAAGTGGATATGAGAATTATAAATATCTACATCCCCAACAGGGAAGCAGCCAGATACACAAGCCAACTCTTAACCATAATAAAGAGACACATTTCCTAAGGGGAAAATACATTCCCATCCAAGCCTCACTTCAAAGAATAGAAAAATCTAAAAAGCAGTTTTTATATTCTCCCCTCAAGAAGCTGGAACAGGAACAGATGAACAGGCCTAACCCATGCACAAGAAAGCAGTTGATCAGGATTAGAGCACAGATCAATGAATAAGAAACCAGGAGCACAGTAGAGCAGATCAAGAGAACTAGAAGCTGGTTCTTTGAAAGAATAAATAAAAAAGACAAACCACTGGCAAGACTTATCCAAAAGAATAGAGAAAGGACCCAAATCAATAAAATATTATGAAAAAGGAGAGGTCACAACCATCACCCATGAAATAGTAAAAATAATTAGAAACTTTTATCAAGAACTTTATGCCAGTAAATTAAGCAATCTGGAAGAAATGGGTGCCTTCCTGGAAACTCATCAACTACCAAGAGTGAAACAGAAAGAAATTGATTTTTTAAACAGACCAATTAATTGTGAACAGTTTGAAGCAGTGATTTAAAACCTCCCAAAAAACAAATCTCCAGGGCCTGGTGGATTCCCTGGTGAATTCTACCAAACATTCAAAGAAGAAATAATACCTATTCACCTGAAGCTGTATCAAAAAATGGAAACAGAAGGAAAACTACCAAACTCATTCTATAAGGCCAATATTACCTTGATACCCAAACCAGGCAAAGTCCCAATCAAAAAGGAGAATTACACACCGATTTCTCTAATGAATATGGATGCCAAAATTCTCAACAATATCCTAGCTAGTAGGACCCAACAGTACCTTAAAAGGATTACCCATCATGACCAAGTAGGATTCATCCCTAGGATGCAAGGTTGGTTCAACATTAACAAATCAATCAGTGTGATAGATCATATCAACAATAAAAGGGTCAAGAACCATATGATCCTCTCAATAGATGCAGAAACAGCATTTGACAAAATACAGCATTCTTTCCTGATTAAAACACTTCAGAGTGTATGGAGAGAGGGTACATTCCTCAATCTCATAAAAATCATCTATGAAAAGGCTACAGCAAATATAATTCTCAATGGGGAAAAGCTGGAAGCCTTCCTCTTAAGATCAGGAAAATGACAAGGATGCCCACTCTTGCCATTATTATTCAACATAGTACTAGAAGTCCTCGCAACAGCAATCAGACAACAAAGAGAGATAAAAGGCATCCAAATCAGCAAAGAAGAAGTCAAACTGTCTCTCTTCACAGATGACATGATACTCTATATTGAAAACACAAAAGACTCCACACCCAAACTATTAGAAGTTATAGAGCACTTCAGTAATGTGGCGGGATAGAAAATCAATGCTCAGAAATCAGTTGCATTTTTATACACGAACAATAAGACTGAAGAAAGAGAAATTAGGAAATTGATTCGATTTACAATAGCACCAAAAATCATACATTATCTTGGAATTAACTTAACCAGAGATGTAAAGGATCTATATTCTAGAAAGTACAAATCACTCTTGAAAGACATTGAAGAAGATACAAAAAGTTGGAAAAATTCTCCTTGCTCATGGATTGGAAGAATTAGCATAGTTAAAATGTCCATGCTACCCAGAGCAATCTATACTTTCAATGCCATTGATATGAAAATACCAATGACATTTTTCAAAGAGCTGGAACAAACAACCCTTAAATTTGTGTGGAACCAGAATAGGCTCTGTATCGCCAAGGAATTGTTGAAAAGGAAAAGCAAAACTGGAGGAATCAGTTGCCTGATTTCATGTTGTACTACAAAGCTGTGATCACAAAGACAGCATGGTACTGGCACAAAACAGACACATAGACCAATGGCACATAATAGAGAATCCAGAAGTGGACCCTCAGCTCTTTGGGCAACTAATATTTGACAAAGCGGGAAAAAACATCTAGTGGAAAAAAGACAGTCCCTTCAATAAATGGTGCTGGGAAAATTGGACAGCTATATGCCAAAGAATGAAACTTGACCACTCTCTCACACCATATACAAAGATAAACTCCAAATGGTTGTAAGACCTCGCTGTGAGACAGGAATCCATCAAAATCCTAGAAAAGAACATAGGCAGCAACCTCTTTGACATCAGCCACAACAACTTTTTTCATGACACATCTCCAAAGGAAGAGAAACAAAAGAAAAAATGAACTTGTGGGGTTCATCAAGATAAAATCTTCTGCACAGTCAAGGAAACAGTCAAAAAAACTAAGAGGCAGCCCACTGAATGGGAGAAGATATTTGAAAATTACACTACAGATAAAAGACTGGTATCCAAGACCTACAAAGAACTTCTCAAACTCAATACACAAGAAGCAAATAAACAAATCAAATNGATACTGAGTTTAACGACATGGCCAGTTATTTAATCAATCATGCTTATGTAATGAAAACCCATATAAAATCTCTGGAAAATGGGGGCGCCTGGGTGGCACAGCGGTTAAGCATCTGCCTTTGGCTCAGGGCGTGATCCCGGGGTTATCCGATCGAGCCCCCCATCAGGCTCCTTTGCTATGAGCCTGCTTCTTCCTCTCCCGCTCCCCCTGCTTGTGTTCCCTCTCTCGCTGGCTTTCTCTATCTCTGTCAAATAAATAAATAAAATCTTTTAAAAAAACTCTTTAAAATGAAGCTCAAGGGAGCTTTCTAGCCTTGATCATGACCTAAGCCAAAACCAAGAGTTGGGTGCTTAATTGACTGTGCCACTCAGACTCCCCTAAACACTCTCTATCTATCAGATCTCACAGGATTACCTATGAATAATGAGATGAAGAGATACATAGGGAAGGTCTAGAAGAGTCCCATGTACAGAAATTTCCGTTCCTCTGGAGTCAAATCATGTCACCCAGTACATTGATACATTCACTAACCAGAAAGTTCAGAGTCCTGAGATCCAGCCCTGCATCAGGCTCTGTGCTCAGTGCTGAGTCTGCTTGAAGTTTTTCTCTCCTTCTCCTCTGCCCTTCCCCCCTCTAAAACAAATAACTAAATATGTAAAAATATATTCAATTAATGTTAAAAACCAACAACATTAAAACCAAATACAGTCTGTATGTCATTTGCAAAGCATGATTTATCTCCTCTTGATTTAAGTGGCCTTTAAAATTTGTATGTGATTAATGTTTTGAAGATTTTTACTGTTGATTCTCACTGGGTATAAGTGGTAAGATTTTAGTTAACGGATCATGTTAAATTCCAAGTGGAAAAGAATAATGAATATGATACAATACAAAGAAGGAAAATCTCAAGAATGAGTCCATATAAATTACCCACTACAGAAAGAGTATTTCCTTCCTTCCTCCACCCATTGCTGCAGGTGTTGATATTTTTTGTATGTTTCAAAAAGACCTGCTTAATGGGTGTTGCAGCAATATAGGGTAGTGTATTCATTTTCTAGGGCTGCTGTAAAAAAGTGTCACAAACTGTGTGGATTAACAACAGACATGTGTCACACTTCTGGAGGCTAGAAATCCAAGATCAAAACATTGTAAAGGCCATGCTTTTGCTTTTTCTTTTCTATTCTTTTCTTTTTCCTTTCCATTCCTTTCCTCCTTTCCTTTCCTTTCCTTTCCTTTCCTTTCCTTTCCTTTCCTTTCCTTTCCTTTCCTTTCCTTTCCTTTCTCTTTCCTTTCCTTTCCTTTCCTTTCCTTTCCTTTCCTTTCCTTTCCTTTCCTTTCCTTTCCTTTCCTTTCCTTTCCTTTCCTTTCCTTTCCTTTCTTTTCTTCTTCTTTCTTCTTTTCTTTTCTTTTCTTTCTTTTCTCTTCTTTTATTTTCTTATTTTTAAGATTTATTCATTTATTCAAGAAAGGGGGACAGAGGGAGAGAGAATCTTCAAGTAGATTCCTCCCCTGAGCTTGAGTCAGACACAGGGTTTAATCTCACAACCTTGAGATCATGACCTGAGCCAAAACCAAGAGTCAGATGCTCAACCAACTGAGCCACCCAGGTTCCCCATGGCCATGCTTTTACTAAAGGCATTAGGGAAAGTTCTAATCCAGACTTCTCACCTAACGTCTAGTAGTTTTTTGGCTTGTGGTAACATAACTTCAATCCCCTTTTTTGTGAGGACACCAGTCATAATGAATTAAGGGCCCAACCTACACCAGTATGACCTCATCTTAACTAATTATATCTGCAATGAATTCATTTCCAAATTAAGTCATATTCTAAAATACTGGGGGTTAGAACATCAATATATAAATTTTTAAGGGAGCTAAATTTTGAGAAGGAATTAAAAAAAACATAGCCAATTCAATGCATAATGGTAAGAAGTAATAATACTTACCATTTTGCACTTTTGCTAAGTTTCAGGGCATATTTTAAGATATTTCTATGTGGTATGTCATTTAATTCTTAAAACCACTAAGTGATTTAGGTACTATTGATTTTCATATTTTATAAATGAGGAATTAAGTCTCAGACAACTAAAATCCATGTTACCAAGTGACTGAGACAGAACTGGGCCCCTGGTAATGTTGCCAGAACCTCCACTATTGACCATTATATAGTTCTTTTTTTTTTAAAGATTTTATTTATTTTTTTGACAGAGAGAGAAACAGTGAGAGAGGGAACAGAAGCTGGGGGAGCAGGAGAAAGAGAAGCAGGCCCCCCACTGAGCAGAGATCCCAATGGGGGACTTGATTCAAGGACCCTGGGACCATGACCCGAGCCGAAGGCCAACACTTAACAACTAAGCCACCCAAGCACCCTGGCCATTATATATTTCTAAAACCCTGATGGTGTATATACTTTTTGGACTGTAATGCAACACGCTGTTCATTCCTTCCTTTTGAAATCCATGCTACTCAGTGCAAATGAGGACAATGGCTCCACCATCCAAAAATGGTGTTTTTTACACTACATAATCTAAAGAGTGATAATATTTTGCTTTGTAGCATTTTTTTTGCACCCTGGGGATTATCTAATTTCCCCAACTAGAGTATATGCTCTTCTAAGTCAGGTATTGAGACTTCTACTTCTTTTCTATACCCTACAGAGACTAGCACAATGTTGACCTTCAATAATTATAGCTGAGGGAAAAGTACGTCAGAAATAAAAACTGTCATGATCATGTTCTCTTCAATGGGTAAAAGACTTCATTTAAATATCTCTGTAGAACTAAATCTGTGGAAGCAATTACCATAAAGTCAGTGCTAATATGTAAATACTTTTTTTTCCCAACAATGGTGTGCTGATATGAGGGTTTGTAATTTATTGAGTTTTGGACCTTAAACTGTGGTTTCCCCACTGGCCAGTCATGAGGTATTGAGGAGAATAAGATATTTTTCAATAACAATTTGATTTGGATACTTTAGCAGGTATGTTTATTAAAGTAAAAATTCCTTCTTTTTTGCAGAATATAAGGTAAAATGTAGGTATCTATTTTTGACTATAGCATTAATTAGCAATTTTATCTTTAAATTATTGTTATTTACATAACCAAATTACCATAAGTGTAAGGTTTATCTGAATCAGGCCTAAGAAATAAGACATTAAAAATACATTCAAACGCATCTGGATTTTAGTGCTGGGGATTCTGTTAATTGATTTTGACTACAGAGAAGACTTTCTAAAATTTTAGAGCTGCAGTTTCATCACCTATAAAGACAGAATGCTGCCACGTGTCCTGCTTGATTCAGAAAGCTTTGTACAGGATGAAGCATAAGAAACACTGAAGGGATGAACATTATTGCTTCATTAAAACCCGTCTCTAACTGTGGACTCTGGGAAACAAACTGAGGGCTTCAGAGGGAAGGGGGTGGGGGATTGGGATAGGCTGGTGATGGGTATTAAGGAAGGCACATATTCCATGGTGCACTGGGTGTTATACACAAATAATGAATCATGGAACATTGCATCAAAAACCGGGGATGTACTGTATGGTGACTAATGTAACAAAATAAAAATTATAAAAAAATAAAACCCATCTCTAATAATCCAAGTTTTTCACTCCAAATCTTTAAGGGAATAAACTAATTATATTATTTTTAAAAGATTTTATTTATTTATTTGACAGAGAGATTGAGCCAGAGAGAACAAACGGGGTTGAGGGTGGGGAATGGTGGAGGGAGAAGGAGAAGCAGGCTCCCCGCTAAGTGGGGAGCTGGATATGGGGCCCAATCCCAGGACCCTGAGATCATGACCTGAGCTGAAGGCAGATGATTAACCGACTGAGCCACCCAGGTAACCCGGGAATAATCTAATTTTAAATTTCCGATTCAAATTCAGCAAATAATATTTATATTTGGATGTACACACAGGTATCTTTGCTAAACAAAACAAAACACATACACACACACTTAATGATCACTTGCAAACAGTTACTAATATGGAGTTCTCAGTTATAAATACCTGGTAGAGAATAAGAAATTGCCTGCGTACTTTTTATAATCCCATGTGCACATATATTCATTTCCTTTTGTAAATGATAGTAGACCAGACTTATTTATTTATTTATTTATTTATTTATNAACATAGTTAAAATGTCCATACTACCCAGAGCAATCTACACTTTCAATGCTATCCCGATCAAAATACCGAGGACATTTTTCAAAGAACTGGAACAAATAGTCCTTAAATTTGTATGGAACCAGAAAAGGCCCCGAATCTCCAAGGAACTGTTGAAAAGGAAAAACAAAGCTGGGGGCATCCCACATCCTCTCCAACAATTGTTGTTTTTTGCCTTGTCTATTTTTGCCATTCTAACTGGCATAAGGTGGTACCTCATAGACCAATGGAACAGAATAGAGAACCTGGAAATCGACCCTCGGCTCTTTGGGCAACTAATCTTTGATAAAGCAGGAAAAAACTTCCGGTGGAAAAAAGACAGTCTCTTCAATAAATGGTGCTGGGAAAATTGGACAGCTCCATGCAAAAGAATGAAACTTGACCACTCTCTCACACCATACACAAAGATAAACTCCAAATGGATGAAAGACCTCGATGTGAGACAGGAATCCATCAAAATTCTAGAGGAGAACATTGGCAGCAACCTCTACGACATCGGCCCAAGCAACTTTTTCATGACACATCTCCAAAGGCAGGAGAAACAACAGATAAAATGAACTTATGGGACTTCATCAAGATAAAAAGCTTCTGCACAGCCAAGGAAACAGTCAAAAAAACTAAGAGGCAGCCTACGGAATGGAAGAATATATTTGCCAATGACACTACAGATAAAGGACTGGTATCCAAGATCTACAAAGAACTTCTCAAACTCAATACATGAGAAACAAATAAAGAAATCATAAAATGGACAGAAAGATATGAACAGACACTTTTCCAATGAAGACATACAAATGGCTAACAGACACATGAAAAATTGTTCAAAATCATTAGCCATCAGGGATATTCAAATCAAAACCACACTGAGATAGACCAGACTTTAAAATGTGCCTTGGTCACACAGAGAAAAACACACACACCTTTTTTTTTTTTTTTTTAGTTTCAATTTTACTTATGTAGCATACAGTGCAATATTGGTTTCTGGAGTAGAATTCAGTGATTCATTACTTACATATAACACCCATTGCTCATCACAAGTGACCTCTTCAATACCCATCACCCACCGGGGAGCCTTGGTGGCTCAGTTGTTAAGCATCTGCCTTCGGCTCAGGATGTGATCCCGGAGTCCTGGGATTGAGCCCCGCATCAGGCTCTCTGCTCTGCTGGGAGCCTGCTTCTTCCTCTCCAACTCCCCCTGCTTGTGTTCCCTCTCTTGCTGGCTGTCTGTCTATCAAAAAACAAAACAACAAAACAAAACAAGACAAAACACCCATCACCTACCTAGCTCATCCCTCACCCACATTTCTCCATGAACCCTTAGTTTGTTCATTATCATTGACTTTCTTATACCTTGTTTCCCCCTCTCCTTTTTTTCTATTCCCCCTTCAAATATGCTCATCTGTTTTCTTTCTTAAATTCCACATATGAGTGAGATCATATAGTCTTTGTCTTACTCTGATTGATTTATTGCACTCAACATAATACATAAGATCTCCATACATGTTGTTGCAAATGACAATATTTCATTCTTTTTTAAAATTTCAGTTCAGTTAGCCAACATATAGAACATCATTAATCTCAGATGTAGTGTTCAACAATTTATCAATTGTGTATTACACCCAGGGCTCATCACATCACTTACCCTCCTTAATGTCCATCACACAATTACACCATCCCCCCACCCACCTCCTCCAGCAACCCTCAGTTTGTTTCCTATAGTTAAGAGTCTCTCATGGTTTGTCTCCCTCTTTCATGACTTCACATTCAGTTTTCCCTCCCTTCACCTATGATCTTCTGTGCTATTTCCTATATACTGCATATGAGTGAAACCACATGATAATTGTCTTTCTCTGATTGACTTATTTCACTCAGCATAATACCCTCCAGTTCTATCCACGTCAAAGCAAATGGTAAATATTCATCCTTTCTGATGGCTGAGAAATATTCTGTTGTGTATATATGCCACATCATCTTTATCCATTGACTGTTGATGGGCATCTGGGATCTTACCGTGTTTTGACTATTGTGGACATTGCTGTTATAAACATTGGGATGCATGTTCCCATTCGGATCACTGCATTTGTATCTTTGGAGTAAATACACAGTACTGCAATTGCTGGGTCATAGGGTAGCTTTATTTTCAAAATTTTGAGGAATCTCCAAACTATTTTCCAGAGTGGCTGTACCAGCTTGCATTCCCACCAACAGTGTAAGAGGGTTCCTCTTACTAACCTCACCAACATTTTTGTTTCCTGTCTTGTTAATTTTAGCCATTCTAATGGGTGTAAGGTGGTATCTCATTGTGGTTTTGATTTGTACTTCACTGCTGCCAAGTGATGTGGAGCCTTTTTTCATGTGTCTGTTGGCCATTTGTATGTCTTCTTTGAAGAAATATCTGTTCATGTCCTCTGCCCATTTCTTGACCAGATAATTTGATTTTGGGGTGTTGAGTTCTTTATAGATCTTGGATACTAGCCCTTTATATGATATGGCTTGCAAATACCTTCTTCCATTGCATAGGCTGCCTTCTAGCTTTGTTGAGTATTTCCTTTGCTGTGCAGAAGCTTTTTTTATCTTGATGAAGTCCCAAAAGTTCATTTTTGCTTTTGTTTCCCTTGCCTTTGGAGACGGGTCTAATAAGAAGTTGCTGTGGCCGAGGTCAAAGAAGTTGCTGTCTATGTTCTCCTCTAGGATTTTGATGGATTCCTGTTTCAAATTTAGGTCTCTCATCCATTCTGAGTTTATCTTTGTGTATGGTGTAAGAAAAATGTCCAGTTTTATTCTTCAGCATGTGGGTGTCCAATTTTCACAGCACAATTTATTAAAGGGACTGTTCTTTTTCCATTGGATATTCTTTCTCATTTTGTTGAAGATTAGTGGACCGTAGAGTTGAAGGTCCATTTCCGGGTTCTCTATTCTGTTCCATTAATCTTTGAGTCTGCCTTTGTGCCAGTACCATACTGTCTTGATGATCACAGCTTTGTAGTACAGCTTGAAGTCAAGCATTGGATGCCACCCACTCTGGTTTTCTTTCAACATTCCTCTGGCTATTTGGGGTCTTTTCTGGTTCCATACAAATTTTAGGATTATTTGTTCCAGCTCTGTGAAAAATGCCAATGGTATTTTGATAGGGTTTACATTGAATGTGTATATTGCTCTGGGTAGCACACACATTTTAACAATATTTTCTTCCAATCCTTAAGCATGAAATGTTTTTCCATTTCTTTGTGTCTTCCTCAATTTCTTTTGTAATTGCTCTGTTGTTTTTAGAATAGAGATCCTTTACTTCTTTGGTTAGGTTTATTCCAAGTATCTTATGGTTTTGGTGCAATTGTAAATGAGATCAATTCTTTAATTTCTCTTTCTTCAGTTATATAGTTAGTATAGAGAAATGCAACTGATTTCTGTGCATTGGTTATATATCCTGCCATGTTGCTGAATTCCTGTGTGAGTTCTAGTAATTTTGGGGTTCAGTATTTTGGGTTTTCTTGAAGCCCTTATTTCCTTGTTGATCTTCCACATAGATGATCTGTCCATTGATGTGAGTGGGATGTTGATGTCCCCTAGTATTATTGTATTATTATCAATGTGTTTCTTTAATTTGGTTATTAATTGGTTGATATAATTGGCTGCTCCCAAGTAAGGAGCATAAATATTTATAATTGTTAGATCTTCTTCTTGGATAGACCCTTTAAGTATGACATAGTGTCCCTCTTTAGCTGTACTACAGCCTTTGGTTTAAAATCTAATTTGTTTTCTATGAGGATTGCCACCTCAGCTGTCTTTTGAGGTCCATTAGCATTATAAATTGTTCTCCACCCCTTCACTCTCAGTCTGGAGGTGTCTTTAGGTCTAAAATGAGTCTATATAGACAGCATATGGTTGGGTCTTCCTTTTTTATCCAGTCTGTTACCCTGTGTCTTTTGATTGATCATTTAGTCCATTTTTATTCAGATTAACCTTTGAAAGATACGAATTTGGTGCCATTGCATTACCTGTAACATCCCTGCTTCTGTAGGTTGTCTCTGTTTCTCTTTGGTTTATGGTACTTTTGGGCTCTCTCTTCACTTACAGGATCCCTTTTAATATTTCTTTTAGGGCTGGTTTAGTGGTCACATATTCCTTCAGTTTCTGTCCATCCTGGAAGCTCTTTAGCTCTCTTTCCATTCTGAATGACAGACTTGCAAGGTAGAGTATTCTCGGATGCACATTCTTCTCATTTAGTACCCTGAATATATCTTGCCAAACCTTTCTGGCCTGCCAGATTTCTGTGGATAGATCTGTTGCCAGCCTAATCTTTCTACCATTGTAAGTTAAGAACCTCTTGTCTCTAGCTGCTTTCAGGGATTTTCTCCTTATTTCTGAAATTTGCAAGCTTCATTATTATATGTCAGGGTGTTGCTCTATTTTTATTGATTTTAGGAGGGGTCCTCTCTGCCTCTCAGACTTGAATGCCTGTTTCCTTCCCCAGGTTGGGGAAGTTCTCAGCTATGATTTGCTCAAGTATACCTTCTGGCCCTCTCTTTCTTCTCCCTCAGGAACTCCAATAATTCTAATATTGTTTTGTTCTATGGCATCACTGATTTCTTGAAGCCTCTTTTCCTGGTCCATTACTTGTTTTTCTATCTTTTCATCAGCCTTCTTCCTTTCCATCAACTTGTCTTCTATGTCACTTACTCTCTCTTCAGCCTCATTTACCTAGCTGTTAGAGCATCTAATTTAGAATGTATTTAAGAGCATTTTTAATTTCAGCCTGAGTAGATTTCATTTCAACACTAAGAGATTCTCTAGTGTCCTTATGCTTTTTTCAAGCCCAGCTAGTAATTTTATAATTGCTATCCTGAATTCCATCTCTGACATTTTACTTACACCTTTATCAATTAGATCTGTGGCAGGGAGTATTGCCTCTGGTTCTTTATTTTGTTGTGAATTCCTCCTCATCATTTTGTTGAGAGAAGAATAGATGAACAAGTGAACAAAATAAAAAAAAATATCAACCAAGACCCAAAAGAAATATACAGTAGACAAATCCGAAGAGGTCACAAACAAACAAACAAAAAGGGGGTGGGTTGCTTGGGGATGGAAAGAAAGAATATAATCTCCCAGGGTGACAAAACAGGGTGATTGACTTGGGTATTTTGGGCTGTTTGATAAAAGACACTATATCCCAAAATTGTAAATAAAAGCAAAACTTATGTATATACAAAGATAAAATTGGGGGCACCTGCATTGTTCAGTCATTATGTGTCTGCCTTGGGCTCACATCATGATCCCAGGGTCCTGGGATGGAGTGCTGCATTGGGTGCCCTGCTTCTACTTCTCCCTCTGCTGCTCCCTCTATTTGTTCTCTTTCACACTCTCTCTCTGTAAAATAAAGAAATAAAATCATTTAAAAAATAAATACAATAAAATAAAATTGAATACAGTGAAAAGAAGTCAAATGAGGAATATATTTTTAAAATGTAAATGTAAAAAATGAATGTTAAAAAATGACAAATCAAAGAGTTGATAAAATAAGAAACTAGTTGAAAAGAAAAAAAAGGAAAAAAAGGAAAGGAAAATTTTAAACTGAAAGATGAAAGAATCATGCAGAAAAAACCCGAATTCTATATATTGTGTTTCCCTAGCCCTGGTTTTGCAGTCCTGTGTGGTCTGTAACTTGGTGTTCCATTGTTCTTTCAGCTGGCCTTCTGGGGGAAGGGCATGATGTACTGACTCTCAGGAGTCTTTGCCTGGGAGGAGTTGCACCACCCCTAGCCATGGGTCCAGGCTCAGTGTGAGCTGCTACTTGTTGGTGTATGTTGTTCTTGTTCCCTGCAGGACTTCTGTCCCTCTCTAGAGGATGAAAAAAAATGGCTGTGCCATGATCTCGAGCCCTAGAGCCGAGAGACCATGGTCCCCTTTATTCAGCAAACCCTCAGGAGCAAGCTGTCTTCACTTCTGTGTGTGCCAAACTCCAGACTCCTGTGGTGCATGCTTGAACCACCCCTCCCAGGGAAAGGCAGTGGACCACTGCTTTTCTTTCTTTTACAGAGCCCCCACATGAGTGCTGTTGCATAATCATGCTGCAGTTTGAGGTTTATGGTGAACTGAGCTGAGACCCCCCTCCAGAGCATGCTGACCCTCACTAGTTTCCCTACTCCAATGCTTGGGAACTCTGCTTGCTCAGGCACTCCTGTTCTTTCTGTTACCGCAGGGATTCTGAGACCACACTGTCCCACCAAGGATTCTGGCCTTCTTCACCACCTGAGCACATTTCAGGCAGGGGCGTCTCTCATGGGAGCAGATTTCTAAAGGTCCCGATATTGGGCTTTGGGGCTATATCGCTTTCTGGTAGCTGGTTTATGGAGGCTCCCTCCCTGCCACTGATTATCTTCCAACATATCCCCTAAGATTGATGTCTCCACACCTCCTACCTTGCAAAAAGTGGTTACTTTTCTATTTGTAGAATGCCAGCAATTCTCTACTTACCTCTCAGGTTGAATTCATAGGTGTTCAGAAAAATTTGATAGTTATCTATCTAAGTTCAGGGGGCCAGTTGAAATGAGGCCCCCTACTCTTCCACCAACTTGCCTCTTTCATTCTTTTTGAGGGCTAAATAATATTCCCTTGTGTGTGTGTGTGTGTGTGTGTGTGTGTGTGTGTGTGTATCTATCTATATCTATACCTATACTTATATATAGACATTTGGGCTCTCTCCATACATTGGCTGTTGTTGATAATGCTTATATAAACATCAGGGGGCATGTACCTCTTCAAATCTGCATTTTTGTATCCTTTGGGCAAATACCTAGTAGTGCAATTGCTGTATCATAAGGTAGTTCTATTTATAACTTTTAAGGAACCTCCATACTGCTCTTCAGAGTGACTGCACCAGGTTGCATTCCCACCAAGAGTATAAGAGTGTTACCTTTCTCTGCATCCTCAAACACATCTGTTGTTTCCTGTGTTGATAATTTTAGCCATTCTGACAAGTGTGAGGTGATATCTCATAATGGTTTTCATTTGTATCTCCCTGAAGATGAGTAATGTTGAGCATCTTTTCATTTGTCTTTAAGCCATCTGGATGTCATTTTGGAATAGTGTCTATTCTTGTCCACTTCCCATTTCTTAACTGGGTTATTTGTTTTTGGGGCGTTGAGTTTAATATGTTCTTTAAAGACTGTGGATGCTAAACCTTTATGCAAATATCTTGTCCCATTCTGCAGGCTGCCTTTTAGTTCTGTTGATTGCTCCCTTCACTTGGCAAAAGCTTTTTATCTTGATGAATTCCTAACAGTTCATTTTTGTTTTTGTTTCCTTTGCCTCCTGCTACCTGTCTAACAAGAAGTTGCTATGGCTGAGGTCAAAGAGATTTCTGCCTGTGTTCTCTAGAATTTTGATGGATTCCTGTCTCACATTGAGGTCTTGTCCATTTTGAATTGGACATTTTGAATTGGATTTTTATGTATGGTGTAAGAAAGTGGTTCAGTTTCATTCTTCTGCATGTTGCTGTCTAGTTCTCCCAGCACCACGTGTTGAAGAGATTGTTTTTTTTCCATTGGATATTCTTTCCTGCTTTGTCAAAGATTAGTCGACCATATGGTTGTGGGTCCATTTCTGGGTTCTCTATTCTATTCCATTGATCTATGTTTTTGTTTTGTGCCAGTACCATACTGTCTTGATTACTACAGCTTTGTAATATACCTTAAATCTGGAATCATGATGCCTCCAGTTTGGGTTTTTCTTTCTCAGAATTGCATTGGCTACTTGGGGTCTTTTGTGGATCCATATAAATTTTAGGATTGTTCTAGGTCTGTGAAAAATGGTGGTGGTATTTTGATAGGGATAACATTAAATGTGTAGACTGCTTTGGCTATTATAGACATTATAATAATGTTTGTTCTTCCAATACATGAGCATGGGATGCCTTTCCATTTCTTTGTGTCCTCCTCAATTTCATTCATAAGTGCTTTGTAGTTTTCAGAGTACAGATCTTTTTCCTCCTCGGTTAGGTTTATTCCTAGGTATCCTATTGTTTTGGGTGCAATTGCAAATAGGTTCGATTCCTTGGTTTCTTTATTTTTTTTATTTTTTTAATTTTTATAGTAATTTTTATTATGTTATGTTAGTCACCATACAGTACATCCCAAGTTTTTTTGTAAAGTTCCATGATTCATTACTTGCATATAACACCCAGTGCACCATGCAATACGTGCCCTCCTTAATACCCATCACAATTCCTTGATTTCTTTTTCTTGCTGCTTTGTTACTGGTGTATAGAAATGCAACAGATTTCTACACATTGGTTTTATATCCTGGAACTTTGCTGAATTCATGTTTTAGTTCCAGAATTTTTTTGGTGGGGTCTTTTGCATTTTCTACATAGGTTATCAGATCATCTGCCAATAGTGAAAGTTTGACTTCTTCCTTGCTAATTTGGATGCCTTTTATTTCTTTTAGTTGTGTGATTGCTGAGGCTAAGACTGCCAGTACTATGTTAAATAGCAATGGTGAGAGTGAACATCCTTTTCATCTCCCTGACCGTAGAAGAAAGGACCTCACTTTTACCCCATTGAGAATTGTATTAGCTTTGGTTCTTTTGTATATTACTTTAATGATGTTGAGGTATATTCCCTCTATCCCTACTTTGTTGAGAGTTTTTATCAAGAAAGGATGCTATATTTTGTCAAATGCTTTTTCTTTACTGACAGGATCATATGGTTCTTATCCTTTCTTTTATTAATGTGGTGTACCACATTGTTTGTTTTGCAAATATTGAACTACCCCTGCAGCCCAGGAAAAAATCCTACTTGATTAAGGTGAATAAATTTCTTCTTTCAATGTACTGTTGAATTAAATCTGCTGGCATTTTATTGAGAATTTTTGCATCCATGTTCATCAGGGATATTATCCTTTAATTCTTATTTTGAGTGGGGTCTTTGGTTTCAGAATCAAAGTAATGCTACCTTCATAGAATGAGCTTGGAAGTTTTCCTTCCGTTTCTATTTTTTTTGGAATGTTTTGAGGAGAATGCCTGGTAAAATACCCCTGGAAAGCCATCACACCCTGGAGTTTTGTTTGTTGGGAGATTTTTGATTACTAAATTAATTTCTTTTCTGGTTATAGGTCTGTTCATAGTTTCTATTTCTTTCTACTTCATTTTTTAAAGATTTTATTTATTTATTTGACAGAGATAGAGAGATAGAGATAGAGAGAACAAGCAGGGTGAGTGGCAGATGGAGAGAAAGAAGCAGACTCCCCGCTGAGCAAGGAGCCCAATGCGGGGCTCAATCCCAGGACCCCAGGATCATCACCTGAGCTTAAGGCAGATGCTTAACCCACTGAGCCACCCAGGTGTCCCTTCCTACTTCATTTTTTATAGCTTGTAGGTTTCTAGGAATTTGTCCATTTCTTCCAGGTTCCCCAGTTTGTTGGCATATAGTTTTTCATAGTATTCTTTAATAATTGTATCTCTGTGGTGTTGGTTGTGATCTCTGGTGTTTTATTTGTGATTTTATCTATTTGGGTCCTTTCCCTTTTCTTTTTGATAAGTCTGGCCAAGGGATTACCAATTTCATTAATTTTTTCAAAGAACCATCTCTTATTTTCATTAATCCATTCTTCTGGGTTTTTTTCTTTGTTTGTTTTTATATTGTTGATTTGTGCTCTAATCTCCATCATTTCCCTTCTGCTGGTGTTTTTAGGGTTTATTTGCTGTTCCTTTTCTAGCTCCTTTAGGTGTAAGGTTAGTCTGTGTAATTGAGACGGTTCTTGATTCTTGAAGTTGGTCTGTATTGGAATAAACTTCCCTCTTTAGGATCACCTTTGATGTATCCCAAAGGTTTTGGACTGTTGTGCTTTCATATTCATTTGATTCCATTTTGTTATTCTGTCTTTGATTTCCTGGTTACCCCATTCATTCTTTAGTAGGATGTTCTTTAATCTCCATATAATTGAGGTTGTTACTTTTTTTTCCTTCTGGTTAATTTCGGGTTTCATAGCATTGTAGTATGAAAATATACATGGTATGATCTCAAACTTTTTGTACTGGTTAGGCCTGATTTGTTACACGGTATGTGATCTGTTCCAGAAAATGGCCCATGTGCATTCATAAAGCATATGTGCTCTTCTGCTTTAGGATGAAATGTTCTGAATATTTGTTAAGTCCATTTGGTCCAGTTTGTCATTCAAAGCCATTGTTTCCTTATTGATTTTGTGCTTAGATGGTGTATCCATTGCTGTAAGTAAGGTGTTAAAGTCCCCCATTATTATTGTATTTTTATCAATGAGTTTCTTTAATTTTTGTTATTAATTGATTTATATGTTTGGGTGCTCCCAAGTTGGGGGCATAAATATTTACAATTTTTGGATCTTCTGGATGAATAGACCACTAATATATGATATAATGCCCATCTTCATCTCTTGTTATAGTCTGTTTTAAAATCTCATTTGTCTGATATATGTATGACTATTCTGGCTTTTTTAAAAATATCCATTAACATGATAGATGGTACTTCATCCCTTCACATTCATTTTGAAGGTGTCTTTAGGTCTAAAATGAGTCTCCCATAGGCAACATATAGATGAAATTTGTTTGTTTGTTTCTTCCATTATGATACCCTATGTATTTTGATTGGTGCATTTATTCCATTTCCATTCAGAGTGATTATTGAAAGGTATGAATTTAGTGCCATTGTGTTACCTATAGAGTTGGATTTTTCTGGTGATGTTCTCTTGTCCTTTCTGGTCTTTGTTGCTTTTTGTCCTTTTTTTTCCCCTCCACTCAAAGACTTCCCCTTAAAATTTCAAGCTGGACTGGTTTAGTGGTCATGAACTCTTATAGTTTTTGTTTGGGAAATTCTTTATCCCTTCTTCTATTCTGGATGAAAGCCTTGCTGGAAAAATAATTCATGGCTGCATAGTTTTCCCATTCAGCACATTGACTATTTGCCTCCACTGCTTTCTGGCCAGCAAAGTTTCTGTAGAGAGATCTGCTGTGAACCTCATGTGTCTTCTCTTGTAGGTTAAGGACTTTTTTCCTCGCTGTTTTCAGGATTCTTCTTTTGTCTTTGGGTTTTGTGAATTTGACTATGATATACCTTGTCAATGGTCAGCTTTGATTAATCTAATGAGAGTTCTCTGTGTTTCTTGGATTTTGATGTCTGTGTCCTTCCCCAGATTTGGGAAGTTTCAGTTATAATTTGCTCAAAAAAACCTTTTGCCCCTTTTTCTCTCTCTTCATCTTCTGGGACTCCTATGATATGAATGTTATTCCATTTTAATAAGCCTATGAGTTACCTAAGTCTACTTTGTGTCCCAAAGCTTTTCTTTCTCTCTTCTTTTCAGCTTCTTTATTTTCCATAATTTGATCTTCTCTATCACTGATTTGCTCCTCTGCTTCATTCATCCTCATTTTTTCTTGCCTCCACTTGGGATTGCATCTTGGTATAGCATTTTTTGTTTCATCCTGACTAGATTTTATTTCTTCTATCTCTGCAGTAAGGGATTTTCTAGTGTCTTGTATGCTTTTTTCAAGCCCAGTTATATCCTTATAGTCCTTGTTCTAAATTCTTGTTCAGACATCTTATTTATATCTGTATTGATTAAATTCCTGGCTGTGAGTTCTACTTCACGTTCTTTCTTTTGGGGTGAATTTCTCTGTCTCATCATTTTGTCCAGAAAAGCAAAGAAAGAAGAAAAAACAAACAAAACAAAAAACAACAAACAGAAGACAAAAAATTAAGAACAAAATCAAACCCCAAACAATAGATGCTGCATATGTTTTGGTCCACTTTTTAAAATAATCTAAGTCTTACCCCATAAAAAATAAATAACAAATAAAATAAAATAAAATGAAAGTAAAATATATATGTATATATATAGTATATATAGAAAAAATTAAAAAGAATTAAAAAATTAAAAATAATTTAAAAAGTAAGAAAATAAATGAAAAATAATTTATTAATTTTTTAAAAGATTATTTATTTATTTGAGAGAGAGAGAGACAGAGCATGAGCAGGGGGTGGGACAGAGGGAGAGAGAGAAGCAGTCCTCTCACTGAGCAGGGAGGCTGATGCAGGGCTCAATGGGAGGACCTCCAGATCATGACCTGAGCCGAAGGCCGACACTTAACCAACTGAGCCACCCAAGCACCCCAGGGGGAAAATATTTATTTATTTATTTATTTAACACAGAGAGAGAGCACAAACATGGAGGTCTGCAGAGGAAGGGGGAGAAGCAGGCTCCCTGATGAGGGACTTGATCCCAGGACTGTGGGATCATGACCTGAGCCAAAGCCAGACACTTAACCAGCTAAGTCACCCAGGAGCCCTGAAAAAATAATTAAAAAATAAAGAATATAAGTAAAAATTAAGCTAGATCTTATTTTCCCCTACAGCTGGAGCTTTGCAGCAGTTTATGATTAGTAAACTTGGCGGGAGCAAGTTGTTTGCGCTGGTCTTCTGGAGGAGCTTCTTATTGAGCTGACTCTCAGGTAGACTTTCCTAAGTGGAAATTGTGCCTCCAGGGCACAGGGAAGCAGTGCTTGGTATAAGTGGCTTTGGCCTCCAGTAGATGGTGCTGTTTTGCTCCCTGTAGGCTTTCAGTGCTAAAGGGCAGGATGAATGTGGTGGCGCCTTGCTTTCTATCCCAGGAGCTTAATGTTTGTGCCCCCCCACTCTTCAGGGAGCCCGAACAGAAGAGCAATCAATCACTTTGTCCTCAGTTTCTGTCAGAATCTTTCACTCACCCTTCATGTGTCCAGCTTTTTTTTTTTTTAATCTCAGGTACACAACTGAGTTTCAAAACCTCAAATTTTATGGACTCCTGTGGTGTGGACCCATGTTGTTCCTCCAGGGGAGGGTCTTGCCCCATTTTTTCTGTTTGCTGACCTGTCCCAGAAAAGCAGTTGCATGACTGTGCAGTGGTTTGCAGTTTATGGCAAAATAGAGTAGAAAGCTGGCATCAAGACTCACTATTCTCAGCCAGTTTCCAAGCTCTCTTTTTTTTTTTTTGCTCTTATGTCTGGAAACAGTACCACATTTAGGTGCCACCAGCTCTTCTTGCAGCCCAAGGGATCCCCAGAATATGGTATCACACCTTGGATTCTACCCTGCTTCACTACCTGAGCACCTTTAAGTCAGGCTTGTCCCCCACTGTAACAGACATCTAAATTTTCATATTTTGTGCTCTGCTGCTTTTAATACTTTGTAGTAGCCTCTGAAAGCCAGCTCCCTCCCACCACTGTATCCATAGCTGTATCTCCCCCAGTTCAACCTTCTGCCCCTCCTACCTTCCAAAATGTCATCACTTTTCTACTTGTAGACTGACAGTTTTTGTTCTTTCAGACCTCCAATTGACTTCTACGGTGTGCAAAATGATTGATAACTATCTAGCTGTGTTTGAGGGCTGAGAACAGCTTAGGGTCCCCCTAATTCCCTGCCATCTTAACCCCTCCCCCAAAATATGAACACTCCTAAATGATTTCATAAAGTGTTAGGTCAGGCTGTCCCACAATTTGAAGCAAAGTGAAGGACACTCAATAGATTATATTGAGCACACTCTGTGAGGATTCAGATAAAAAGGAAAAATAGCAGGTACATCAGATATGCAGTTAAGGACATAACTCGAAAGTTAGTCCCAAAAAACTCAGGAAAATAGGTGTTAAAGTAATACACACACATATATGCACACCCACTTTTTGTCAGCATTACCAAAGTCACTTTGTACTTGATTTTCCAAAGATCGCTAATGGCAGAACACAAATTTTTATCCCACTTGGCAAAACGAGACAGTGCTAAAGTTCAGAGAGGGGAAATGCCTTGCCAAAATCAACACAACTAGCTGATGGAAGAACATATCTAGAATCTATACACGTTGAAAGCAGATTGATCTCAACCACTATTTAGAAAACAGATTTCTAGAGGAATTACTAAGTTGTAGAATTGAAAAAGAGTGCAAAGCCTAAGTAGTCCCTCCCCACACATGTGCATTTAAAAGTCTTGGCAATCTTCTGTTTTTAATTTTTGTGGCCCTCAGAAAAGTCTCAAAGATGTTAAGCATTTTTTCTCTTCAACACAGAGCTAGGAGATTGAAAAACCATGAATTTTGTGGTAGTGTTTCCGAAGAGGGACCATGTGTGTATTCTCTCCTTTATTCTGGCCTCAGTACTATTTTTTTTTTTACCACAGTCCTTGTTTTTCTCTTTATGGTGTTATTGTTTACCCCCAAGTTCCTCTCAACAGAGGTAATTTAAACCATCTTTTGGTTCATCAAAATAGCCCTTTGTCTCTCATTCCTTTAATCTGCCTTTTAAAACTGAATGGAAGAGAAAAAAATAGAAAGGTACTAGTCTTTGCAAGATTACTTGCCTAAACAGTTAAACTGGAGATATTGATTAAATTCCAAGTTTTATAAACTTCTCTGACCTAAGAGGGACCATATCCATAATAGCATATTAGTAGAGTAATATTAGAGTTCTTAACCAAACTAGGAGACTTTTGAGAGTGAAAGTGGGCACTAACAAAACTGAACACTGAGACAATAGGCATAAACTAGAACTGTCACTCTTTGTGTAAATGAATATAAACCTAGCAAGAACATACTCAGATAGAGTCCCTAGAGTATGTGTTCACTGTCTTGGAGACCTGAACTCTTTTAAAATCTGAGGAAAGCTATAGACCTACTTCTCAGAAGACTCAAGACAGGCTTATATGTACAACATTTTAGCTTAAGGGATAACAAACTAAAGCTCACAAGCCAAATCTTGCTCATGGTTTTTGTTTTTTTTTTTGTTTTTTTTGTGTTTTTTTTTAAATTTTATTTATTTATTTGAGAGAGAGAAAGACAGTGAGAGAAATAGCACAAGCAGGGTCACGGGCAGAGGGAGAAACAGACTCCCCACTGAGTAGGGAACCTAATGCAGGGCTCGATCCCAGGACTCCAGGATCATGACCTGAGCCAAAGGCAGATGCTTAACCAACTGAGCCACCCAGGTGCCCCTCATTGATTTTGTAAATAAAATGTTATTGGGACACAATCACACCAATTAGTTTATGAATTGCACATGGCTACTTTTGCACTATGATGGAAGAGTTGAGTAGTTCATCACAGACACTATAGATGTGAAGATGAAACTATTTACTATCTGGGTCTAAAAAAATATTGACTTTTTTCAAGAAAGCTATTATTATGACTCCTAATAAATACTGGGCTAACACTAAAATATGTAGTTCCATTGAATTAAATGGAAATTCATACACTTGGGTTCAAAAATACTAATTTCACAAAAACAGAATTGAGGAGACATCATAAAAGCATCAGGGAGCTTAGTCGACAAAAAGCTCAATATGAGCCAACAGCAAATCATGGCTTCCCACAAAGCCCATGCTATCTTAGGGTACATAAATAAAGTATAGAGGTCAGATCAAATCTAGAATGTTGCACAACATTTTTGAAAGGGCATTAATAACGGAAGCTACCAGAGAATGGTAGCTGGAATTGGTTAAAAAAAATCTTTACCTATATTGGATAAGGGACTGTGAAATCTCTTTTCAAATATTTGAAAGGGGTGGAATGTGCAAAAGGGACTAGGATATCAATATGAGCTAGAGTAGATGACAAAAATTATCTTCCCCTAATATTCAGCCTGCCTCCTGACACAAAGAGTCTATGGTCCAGCACATTAAACAAATAGATAATGGGACTGTCCTGACATCAAGCTTCCTCTTGGAGTTAGGGTATCTATTAAAAAAAAACTTTCTTTGTAAATATCCTAAAGAAATATGCTCTTAGTTCTGTGAAATCTAAAAGTATTTTCATTTAAAACAGTGCAATCAAGAGAAAAAGAGGATAGATACTTTTTAAAAATATATTTTGGAAAGAAAGTGATTTTAGAGAAGGTCTTTCTCACTATGGATTACTGGGCAGTGAATGAAAAATTAATGAAATCTTCTTTTCATCATTAGGAGCCTATATTTCATTCGAATCAATTGAACTGGACATTGTTTACCATTTTTTTGAGATTTTATTTATTTATAGAGCACAAGCTGGGGGAGGGGCAGAGGGTCAGGGGGAATCTCAAGCAGACTCCATGTCAAGTGTGGAGACTGATGCAGGTCTTGATCATGACCTTGAGATCATGACCTGAACCAAAATCAAGAGACAGATGCTTAAGCAACTAGGCCACCCAGGTGCCTCTTGTCTACCATTTTTCATGTGAGAAATATCATAATGAACTTAGATTAATTACTGCATATGATACCTCAATACAGTTACCATTAACAGAAGGACCATTAAGGAACCAATAAAAACAAAGCCAGACAGTGTTTTTCAGGATTTTATAGACAAAACTCCTAACCTGAAAAGGATATGTTTATATTATTTAAAAATGTTTTAAATGACTTGAAAAACAAGATTAATAATATTCCTGATTTCAAAGATCTTAGCAGAACCCACAATTCCTTAAAGCCTAAAATAGAAAAATGAGTAACAGTTCAATTTTGAGTTGTTTGTATGTGGAAGCAAGGCTTAAGATGTTCATATGTTGTCTATTGCTTGGAAATTATTCCATCTGGAATCAAACATTGCTTGAGACTCAGAATCTCATATTATAGCCAGCGTGAGGAGAATAAGTCATCTGCTACCATCTTTTCTGAGGGTTTCTGGCCTCCCATCTCTCCACCTACACCAGACCTCCCAACCTCATGTCATCATTTGTCTGGTTGGTTAATTTGGGCTAGCATATAGGGAAGTTTGCTCCAGATTAGATTCTAGCAGAAAGCAGAGTGGGGGGAATTCTATGACTGGGTAACTCAGCAAATCTTATCTATAAGGAAGAGAGAGACCAGTATGAATAAAAAGCTGTAATTGGTAAAGAATTAGCAGTCATTCATTTTGGATGAGAGAGAGGGTGCTTGGTATTTTGTGTCTGGTATGATGAACTTGTTTTTGTCTGTGCTTAGGCAAAATTATGAAGTGCATTTGCTTTGTCTTATTTTATTGTGGTCACAGAATAAACTTGTCTGAGGTGGAGGTTCCATGACATTGTTTATTTCTTATAGATAATATCTCAAAAAAAGAAAATATCTCAGAAAAATATAAACAGTATGTGATTAAATTATATATTATTTTGGGGTTTTTTTGTTTATTTTCTTTATCATACTTTATTATATCTTTCTTAATGTTGTTTCCATCTTCATAGCATGAACAGGAATTACTTTTACAGTAAAAATTATTTTTAAAAATGAAACAAAAGTAAAACTGAAGCAATTGTAAATTTCTGGTGGTACCATGTAATACTTTTTAGATAACTGCTCAATATACATAGTCTTTTGTACAGTAAGCTTGGGTGAGGTAGAGTGAGGTCAGAGAAATTGTAGGCCATACTTCACAAAATGATCTCTTGGGGCAAATAGAGTATGATTTCTTATATAGAAAGTTTTGTAATACAATTCATTTTTTTCTCCTAATGGAAGAAGAGATCATATCAAGGACAGAGGTTATGAGGGAAAATGAATATCTATTCCACTGCCTAGTGACACCAAAGAAATTAATTCCTTTAGAAAGAAAAGCAAGAAGAGTTTTACTTATCAGAAGAGTTAAATTATAAAGGAATCACTTGCAATTCTCTTTTAACAAAAAATCTCCATTCTTTTAATATACCTTCCTTGTCTCAAAAGCTGAAACAATAAGTGGGAAATATTTTATTAATGTTATCTATGAATTTTAGTTTTTGTGAAACAATGTGCATCAATATTGGAAATCAGGAAAAGAGAAGTAATTTTTTTTTGAAACATGAGTGTGGGTAGTTCACAAGACAGACCATTGAAGAAAAATTAAACACTAAGTGACTGTCAGGGTCTGCTGGTTTTCTCAGGAAGCTATGTTTATAACCAAAGGGAAAAATAAGGAAAAAGCAGCAATCACTTGCTGGGATTCCATAGCCTCACTGTGACACACATCATAGGCTTTAACTGTATAAAACCTGATTCTGCTTTTACCCAATAGCAGCCTCAAAACATGAGCTTCAAAGAATCTGGATTACTTAGATCCTCTGAATAAGAAGTGCCCAAAACCATTATAAAGGCCCCTGGATAATAACATCACTTCACATTGTGACATTTTATAATTTACAAAGGCACATCCACATATATTTCTCTATACGTTCTACACAGGAACTCTACAAGGTAGAGAGAAAGAGGCACTGTCCTAATCTTTCAGATAGAAAGTTAAGCCTGAGAAAGTCTTCATGGCTTTCCCAGGGTAGCCCAAAAATTAAGTGGTAAAATGAAGATTCAAATATAGGATTTCTGACAGTATGTCTTGTGCTCTATTTACTTCACTAAAAAGGAAGGTGTACTGAATCTGAGGATCTGCAGATAGGTGGTCATAAAATGCATCAGGAGGTTCAGTGTCTACCCTCCGGACATTAAACCAAATTTTGAAACAGATTTATTCTTAACTTTTGCAAAGTTGGTTAATTGTATTTAACCTTTTTATTGGACCATTTATTAGAGTCCAGGATATACTGGTCCCTTGATTATGTTACTTTCCAAAACAGTATGCTCTTATTTGCTTAATTCAATGGTTTCTTCTGAGTCTTCATCAAGCTGAAGTCCTTTTGAACTTTTCTCAGTATGCTGGTAATTAATCCTGTCCTTACTTTTCTGTGATATGGGACTTCTCCAGCTCTTCTTTCTCGGTGTATCTGGGAAACAGTCTCAGCTCCGTCAATAACTTAATATTCTGCGACCTTGGGCAACTCATTTATCTCCTATTGAATTTCCTCAAAATTAGAATGTTGGAATGCATGATCTTTAATGTCTTTTCTAGTTCTAGAGAGCCCTGATTCTATAATCACCTCTAATAGCAAATTTTCCTAACCTTAAATCACAATTTACTGCTGGTATTTCTTATCTCACACTGCAAGTTCTCATTTGGCAATGAGGAATGACTTTCAAATCTTTCTCGGTCATCTTTTGTCCCAAATATCAGACTTCTTTATGCAAACCTTTCCATCTGATGTCCCATAGACACGTCAAACAAACTCATCCCTGCAAATGTGTTCTTCCTTTTATATCTCCTTGTTTCCTTAGTAATATCACAATCTTTTCCAGGTGAAGCCTCTTAAGATCGATACCCTAATGATATCTTCCATTATTTCTTTACATAAAGTCAATTAACAATCCATCATGTTTAAATATGAAAGTCACTTGTAGTCACACCATTACTGTTTTCCTAGTGCCCTGGTTTAAGTACTCACATTCCTTAGTGTTCAAAACTACTGTAACGGTTTTCTTTTCTTTTTTTTTTAATTTTATTTTATTATATTATGTTAATCACCATACAGTACATCCCCAGATTCCGATGTAAAGTTTGATGCTTCATTAGTTGCGCTGTAACGGTTTTCTAATCTGCAGCCTCCATCCTTCCCATTCCGATCTATAGCCCTTTCTTCAAAGCCACACCTTTTTGCAGCTAGAGCTAACTTCCTTTAATACAGGCCTAGTGATATTTGATGAATTACTGCTTATAAAGCATATAGAATGGTCCCTGTAGCATAGCAAAATGCTATATAAAAATTGGCTACTATTCTTATGACTCCTCTCCACCAAAATCTTTGAAAACTTCCTTTGATATACAGAGAAAAAGTCTATGTTTCTTAGATTAGAATTTAAGAATCATTACAGTTTGGTATCAACTTAAAGTTCCAGTTATGTTTTCTAAAGCATTTCACTGAATAATAATAAAAAGCCCTTTAATTGACTGATTTTCACACATATATATTTTAAGAGGGAGTTGTCCATCCCATAGCCACTACTTTGTTTTGTGTCAAGTGGCCCTATTCTCCTCCTCCCTCCCCCACCAAAGCATAAGTGTTTGGATAATGATTAGGCCTCAATTATACTATAGAACATCCAATCTGGCTACCAACCTCTGTGTCATATGGCCTGTCACAGACAAAAACTGAACTAAAATCTGATTTTCTTTTTCTTAAGAATTTACATTAATAAATTTGAAAAGAATTTTAAGTAAAGGGGAAAAGTGAAAATGGAGGAGGAAATAAACAGCAGTGACCATGATCAGCCATATATAAGATGAAGTTAGGTGTGGGTAGAAAACAAACCAAAGCTGAATCAGTTGACTGGTATCGAAATAAAAGAAGAGACCTTTTTTTTTTTTTTTTTGAGAGGAGATATGCCATAAGAAACTAGGACCAGCTGGACTCTTAGAGAATTTGAAATAGTGGCTACATCCTAGAGTTGATTCTGTTCTGATGACTTCTTTAGTTTAGTCCACAAGCAATCACCACCTCCTTATTCTCGAGTTAATTAAATGTGTCTTTGTTTTTTGTAACAAGCACAGCATTTCAATTCCACTCCTTCAAAAGCCTAGCAAAGATTTCATTGAGTCTCAATTCCATTGAGATTGAGTCTCTCCTTCTACAACAGTTCCAAAAGCACACTGTTTGTATTTGAAATATCATTAATCCTACTCGCCTTTGCATGAAAGTGACATGCATGTCAATCTGCTTAGATTGGGATAGGCTTTTACTCACGTGGTGCTCTTCCAAGAGCTGATGTACAGTAAGTACTTGATTGATGGAAAGGCTGCAATGGAATGAGTGAACTAGCAGTCACTGAGGTGTTCAAGAACAGGCCAGAAAACTTTTTGTCATTCTGTAGAGAGTATTCTTACATTGGGAGAGATAGTGGTAGGCACAGAGGCTTATGTGCTTTTTTCTACCTAAAGATGCTAATATTCTATGTCCAGGGAAAGTAGATATTTCAGTAAAAGAACAATTGTCATGATGGCTTATGAGGGGAGAGGGACTAGATAACTCCGCCAAGGAACAGAAATATATTTATTAAATTTATGTTTGTGCAAGGATAGTCAGAGATGAAGTCTACTGGGCCATAGATATCTGTCATTGTATAATGTCCAGAATTTGTAATAACAGGGAAATAGCCATGAACAATTTCCATGTAAAGAAGAAGGAATCATTTAAGAAAAAGATTTTAAGATCAGAGATTTTCAAAAATTTAAGCAATATTCTGCATTGTAGAATGAATATCTTGCCTGCATGGGAGAAAAGTCATTGGACATCGCATTGACTATTACCAAAGAGAAAGCTTCCTTTAAGTAATAATCTTTAATTAAAAAGAATTCTAAGGGCTCCTGTGTGGCTCAGTTGGCTAAGTGCCTGACTCTTGATTTTGGTTCAGGTCATGATCTCAGAGTCTTGAGATCAAGCCCAGCATCAGGCTCCTAGGCATGGAGCCTGCTTGGGATTGTCTCTCTGCCTCTCCCTCTGCCCCTTCCCTCTGCTCTCTCTCTCTCTTTCTCTAAAAAAATAAAAATAAAAATAATTCTAATGCCTAATACTTTCTTTTTTATTGTTACTTTTAAAAATTTGAGTGTAGTTGGCAATATTTTCTGAATAAAAAAAAATCGCATTTTCTGCATGGTCAAGAAAATAGCTCATATTTTTTCTGTTAATTGTTTTCATTGTATTTTAAATATTTATTTATTTATTTATTTGTTTATTTATTTTAAAAAATTTATTATTATGATATCTTAGTCACCATACAGTACATCATTAGTTTTTGATGTAGTATTCCATGATTCATTGTTTGCAAATAACCCCCAGTGCTCCCTGCAATACGTACCCTTCTTAATACCCAACACCGGCCTAGACCAATCCCTATCCGCCTCCCCTCTGAAACCCTCAACTTGTTTCCCAAAGTCCATATTCTCTTGTGGTTCATTTCCCCTTTCTTTTTAACACCCATTCATTCTTCCCTTCCTTCCCCCACCAATTTCCCTGCTATTCCTTATGTTGCTTAAATGAGTGAAACCATATGATAATTGTCTTTCTCTGCCGGACTTATTTCACTTAGGATAATCTCCTCCAGTCCCACCCATTTTGCTGCAAATGTTGGGTAACCTTTCTTTCTGATGGCAGAGTAATATTCCACTGCATATATGGACCACATCTTCTTTACCCATTCATCTGTTGAAGGGCATCTCGTCTCCTTCCCCAGTTTAGCTATTGTGGACAGTGCTGCTATGAACATTGGGATGCATATGGCCCTTCTCTTCACTAAGTCTGTATCTGTGGGGTAAATATCCAGTAATGCAACTGCTGGGTCATAACGTACCTCTATTTTTACCTTTTTGAGGGACCTCCACACTGTTTTCCAAAGTGGCTGTACCAACTTGCATTCCCATAAACAGGGTAAGAGGGATCCCCTTTCTCCACATCCTCTCCAACATTTGTTGTTTCCTGCCTTGTCAATGTTTGCCATTCTAACTGACATAAGGTGGTATCTCAAGGTGGTTTTGATTTGAATTTCTGTGATGGCTAATGATTTTGAACATTTTTACATGTGTCTGTTAGCCATTTGTATGTCTTCATTGGAAAAGTGTCTTTTCTTATCTTCTGCCCATTTTTTGATTTGATTATTTGTTTCTCATGTGTTGAGTTTGAGAAGTTCTTTATAGATCCTGGATACCAGCCTCTTATCTGCTGTGTCATTTGCAAATATCTTCTCCCATTCTGTGGGTTGCCTCCTTGTTTTGATGACTGTTTCCTTTGCTGTGCAGAAAATTTTTACCTTGATGAGGTCCCAAAAGTTCATTTTTTTTCTTTTGTTTCTCTTGCCTGTGGAGACGTATCATGAAAGAAGTTGCTGTGGTCGATGTTGAAGAGGTTACAACCTAAGTTCTTCTCTATGATTTTAATGGATTCCTGTCTCACATCGAGGTCTTTCATCCATTTGGTGTTTATCTTTGTGTATGATGTGAGAGAGTGGTCAAGTTTCATTCTTCTGTATATAGCTGCCCAATTTACCCAGCACCATTTATTGAAGAGACTGTCTTTTTTCCACTGGATGTTTTTTCCTGCTTCGTCAAAGATTATTTGCCCATAGAGCTGAGGGTTCATTTCTGGAGTCCCTATTCTGTTCCATTGCTCTATGTGTCTGTTTTTGTGACAGTACCATGCTGTCTTGGTGACCACAGCTTTGTAGTATAGCTTGAAATCAGGCAACATGATGCCCCCAGCTTTGTTTTTCTTTTTCAACATTTCCTTGGCAACTCAGTGTCTTTTCTGGTTTCACACAAATTTTAGGATTCTTTGTTCCAGCACTTTGGAAGTTGCCATTGGTATTTTGATTGGGATGCCATTGAAAGGATAGATTGCTCTTGGTAGCATAGACATCTTGCCAATGCTTATTCTTCCAATCCATGAGCATGAAAAATTTTTCCATCTTTTTGTGCCTTCTTCAGTGTCTTTCATCTGCATTCTGTAGTTTCTAGCATATAGATCATTTTCATCTCTGGTAAATTTATTCCGAGATATCTTATGATTTTTGGTGCTATTATAAATGGGATTGATTCCTTAATTTCTCTTTCTTCAGTCTCATTGTTAGTATATAGAAATGCAACTGATTTCTGAGCATCGCCTTTGTATCCTGCCACATTACTGAATTGTTGTATGAGTTCTAGTAATTTGCAGGTGGAGTCTTTTGGGTTTACCATATAAAGTATCTTGTAATCTTTGAAAAGAGAGTTTGACTTCTTTGCCGATTTGAATACCTTTTATTCCTTATTGTTGTCTGGTTGCTGTTACAAGCATTTCTAGTATGTTTTGAACAATAATGGCGAGAGTGGGCATCCTTGTTTTTTTTCCTGAATTAAGGGAAAGGCTTTCAGCTTTTTCCCATTGAGAATGCTATTCGCTGTAGGCTTTTCATATATGGTTTTTATGAAATTGAGAAATGTACCCTCTGTCCCTACTGTCTGAAGGGTTTTAATCAGGAAAGGATGCTGTGTTTTGTCAAATGCTTTTTCTTCAATAATTGAGAGGACCATATGGTTCTTTTTTTAAATGATTTTATATTATATTATGTTAGTCACCATACAATACATCCCTGGCTTCCGATGTAAAGCTCGACGATTCATTAGTTGCGTATAACACCCAGTGCACCATGCAATACGTGCCCTCCTTTACCCATCACCGGTCTATGCCATTATGGTTCTTGTCTCTTCTTTTATTAAAGTGTTCTATGACACTGATTGATTTGCAAATGTCGAACCATCTTGCATCCCAGGGATGAATCACACCTGGTCTGATGGATACTCCTTTTAATGTACTGTTGGATCCTATTAGCTAGGATCTTTTTGAGAATTTTGGTATCCATATTCATCAGGGATATCGGTCTGTAATTCTCCTTTTGGATGGGGTCTTTGCCTGGTTTGGGGATCAAGGTAATACTGGCCTCATTGAATGAGTTTAGTAGTTTTCCTTCTGTTTCTATTATTTGAAACAGCTTCAGGAGAATAGGTATTATTTCTTTTTTGAATGTTTGTTAGAATTCCCCGGGGAATCCACCAGGCCCTGGGGTCTTGTTTTTCAGAAGGTTTTTAATCAGTGCTTCAAATTCTTCATAATTAATTGGTTTGTTTAAAAAATCAATTTCTTCCTGTTTCACTCTTGGTAGTTTATAAGTTTCCAGGAAGGCATTCATTTCTTCCAGGCTGTTTAATTTATTGGGATATAGTTGTTGATAATAGCTTCTAATGATAGTTTCTATATACCTGGTGTTGGTTGTGATCTCTCCCCTTTCATTCATAATTTTATTAATTTGGGTCCTTTCTCTATTCTTTTGAATAAGTCTTGCCAGTGGCTTATCAATCTTATTTATTCTTTCAAAGAACCAGCTTCTAGTTCTGTTGATCTGCTGTACTGTGCTCCTGGTTTCTAATTCATTGATCTCTGCTCTAATCTTGATTCACTGCCTTCTCGTGGGTGGGTTAGGCCTGTTCTTCTGTTCCAGCTCCAACTTCTTGAGGTGAGACTATAAAACCTGCATTTTAGATTTTTATATTCTTTTGAGTGAGGTTTAGGTGGTTATGTATTTTCCCCTTAGGACCGCCTTTGCAGTGTTCCACAAGTTTGGGACCGTTGTGTTTTCATTCTCATTGGTCTCCATAAATTGTTTATGGTTTTTTTGATTTCCTGGTTTATCCAATCATTCTCAAGCAGGATGGTTCCTAGTTTCCAAGTGTTTGAGTTCCTTCCAAATTTTTCCTTGTGATTGAGTTCCAATTTCAAAGCATTGTGGTCTGAGAATATGCAGGGAATAATTTCAGTCTTTTGGTATCTGTTGAGACCTGTTTTGTGACCCGGTAAATGGTCTATTCCAGAGAATGTTCCATGTGCATTCAAAAATAATGAGTATTCTGTTGTTCTGGGGTGTAGTGTTCTATATATATCTGTGAGGTCCATCTGGTCTAGTATGGCATTCAAAAGCTCTTGTTTCTTTGTTGATTTTCTGCTTAGGTGATCTATCTTTTGCTGATAGTGGAGTGTTGAGGTCCCCTACTATTAACATATTTTTTTTTATCTATATGCCTCTTTATTCTGGTTAAGAGTTGGCTTGTGTATCTTGCTGCTCCTGTGTTGGGAACATAGATATTTATAATTGTCATGTCCACTTGTTGGATACATCCTTTAAGAATAATATAGTGCCCTTCTGTATCTCTAACTACAGGCTTTAGTTTAAAATACAAACTGTCTGATATGAGAATGGCTACCCCAGCTTTAGTTTGATGTCCACTGGCGTGAAACATGGTTCTCCATCCTTTCATTTTCAGTCTGGATGTATCTTTAGGTTCAAGATGAGTCTCTGTAGACAGATAATGGATGGGTTATGTCTTTTTATCCAATCTGCAACCCTGTGGTGTTTTATGGGAGCATTTAGGCCATTCACATTGAGAGTGATTTTTGAGAGATGATTTTAATGATGTCATGTTGCCTGTAAAGTGTTTCTATAGATTGCAACTTTCTGTTCTGTATCACTCTTGGAGCCTTTTTACTTTTATAGAACCCCCCTTAATATCTCCTGTAGGGCTGGTTTTGTGGTTATTAAATTGGTCAGTGTCTGGAGATTCTGGAAGTTCCTTATCTCTCCATCATTTCTGAATGATAGCCTTGCTGGATAAAGGAACCTTGGCTGCATGTTTTTCTCTGAAAGAGCTTTAAAAATGCCCTCCCCACCCTTTCTCTTATTCCAGGTCTTTGTAGACAGGTTTGATGTAATTCTGATATTTTTGCCTATGTACGTGAGAAATTTTTTCACCCTGGCCACTTTCAATACTGTATAGTTGGGTCTGATATTTGCAAATTGCACAATGACATGACGTGGCGTAGGTTTGTCATGGTTGAATTTGGGAGGGGTCCTCTCTGCCTCTTGGACACGAATGCTTGTTTCCTTTACTAGATTAAGAAAGTTTTCAGCTACAATTTGTTCAAATATCTCTTCTAGACCTCCCTTTATCTCCACCCCCTCGGGGATGCTGATGATTCTGACATTGGAATGTTTCATTGAGTCAGTAATCTCCTGTAATCTACATTCTTGAGATTGGATTTTTTTCTGCCAAATTCACTCTCATTTCCACCCTTAAAGATTCTGTATTCTCGTTAATATTTTCATTAATATTTTTTGAAGTCTGCAAATCATCTTGACCATTGTTACTCTGAACTCCATTTCTGATAATTTGGTTATATCCATATCCATCAGTTCTGTGGCAGAGGCCACAGACTCATTATATTTTCTTTGCTGAGGGGGGATTTCTCCTCCCCATCATTCTGATAAGGAGAGGTTGCAGGGTTGCCCAGAGCCCAAATTATTAACCAGGACCCAGACAGTGTGCACTTGTTTTATAGGGACCTTAGGGATGTGGGCTTCTTGATTTTTCAGCCTGCCTTCTGGGGGAGGGGCCTGCCAGGCTGATGTTCAGGCAACCCTCTTTGGTTAGAGTCTCCCTGTGCCCTGTGAGGGGGGATGGGGATTGGCACAATATGAGTTGGTATTTCCGGGCTTTTGTTCTCTGGCGGCTTTCCCTGGCGGTTTTCTGTGGCTCTTGTGAGAGCCAGAGCAGTAGTGGCCAAATCCTAGTCTCTCTCTCAGAACAGAGAGATCACAGTCCAATCTCCACTGAGCTCTTCTGGCCTCTTTAAGTCTATTTCTGTTGGTGCTACTAAAAACCCTGCAGCATCCTGGGTTGTGCATCCCGCAGCTGGTTTCCCAGTCCTCACTTCCAGTGCCGGCACTTCTCTGTCCTTTGTGTTTCTAACACCGTCAGCTGCCCCTGTGTGCTCCCGAGCTCTCTGTCTCAGTATGGTTCGTGCACACTCCAGAGCGCTGGTTTTCAGTCTGGTCACACGCGGGCTCCTGAGCTCCCGGAATCAGTCCGGTTCCAGTGAGTGCTCCAGAACTCCAGTTTTTAGTCTGTTCACAGGCACGTTCCCAGGCTCAAGGTCTCAGTCTGCTCTCTTGTGGGTGTCAGTCCAGGAGTCCAGCTGCTCCCTAGTGCAGGTGGCTACCACTTCCCGGTGCCCGAGAGTGGATGCTCCTTCCCCCTTCCATTAATCTTCTGATATCTGTGCACGGATTCATGGCTCCCCACTTCGTACCTCAATACTCAGTGCTGGAGATGTTCATTTGTAGAGATCCAGATGTATCTTCCTGCATCTCAGGCTGATTCCATAGGTTTTCAGGATGGTCTGGTACATATCCAGCTTGGCTCAGGGGACCAGCTGAAAAAGGGGACCACTACTCCTCTGCCATCTTAACTCCTTTCTCTCCAGTTATATTTTGAAGATGTTGAACAACAATAAGTTTGAGGTTATACTCTGTGATGTGAACTTGATGTGCAAGAATAGCACGTTGCTGATTATATACAGGTCCATGTGCTTTAAATGTTGGTGACCACTTACTCTGTTATGGACCAGTGTTGCTACCAATAGCACTGTGTGTACAGTCCAAGAAGAATCAGTGCAATGTCGTGGTTAAGCATCTGAACTTTTCAGCCAGTCATATCTGCCTTCAGGCCACTTAGTGGCTATGTGACCTGGGATAAGTTATCAATCTCTTTAAATTTTCTTCCTCACTGTTAAAATAGTGATAATATAATTGATAACATAAGCTTATTTAAATATGAAGAATATAAAGTGTCCAGCAGTGTTCTTGGCATAAGTAGGAATCAATCATTGTGAATATCCAATAATAATACTAGTACTAGTAGTAATAACGATAACAACAACAATAATAATATAAGTAATTATAGGTACTTAATATGGTAACGGTATAAATATTTTTCTAATTTCAGAAATATATTATTATTAGTTATCCTACATTTTATGTATCACAACTAGAAAATTAGGCTTGGACAAAAATACAAAAAGGAGGTTTAACTTCAGCTTCCCAGCCTTCCGCTTTCTAGTTCCTATATTTTGTGACCCTCCTTGACTCCACTAGGAAAAAACAAAACAAAACTCTTTCACACCGAGGCATTAGTGAATCATTGTGGCAATACAGAACAGTGATTTCTTTTTAGTCCAACAGGCACAGCTCTTAGCCTTATTTTTGTTTTCCAAGCCCCAAATATTTCATCTAGTAAACAAAAAGAATAACTCCTTCCTCGTAAGCTTGCTGAAAGAATTACAGGTAATAAATGTGAAAGTATTAACACAGGGTGCCACATATAAAGTGTTTAATAAATTGTAGTTATTATGGGCATTGTTATTACTCTGCTCTAATATGTAGCCTTGAAGTCAGGAGATCTGAACTTTAGACCTAGCTGTTACCCTAACTCATGGTGTGTTCTTGGCTGATTTATAAAAGTGCTTAGTAAATTGCAAGAATTATACAAGTAGTAGTAGTAGTAGTAGTAGTAGTTAGTAGTAGTAATAGTAGCAGCAACAGCAGCAGCAATAGCATTTGGTAAAATGTGAGTGAATAGGAAAATCAGCACCTGCAATGTGTCAAGAACACTATATAAATTATCTTATTTAATGTTCACAGTAAGTTACAGTAACTAAGGTTAAGATGATTTACTATATATCTGTTGTAAATCCCCACACAGTTTCTCTACTATTCAGCCTCAGGACTCAAACTTAGATTAAAGGGCACTGTTTCCCTTTCTACTCTTTTTCCTTTCTTTTATGAGGCTTCAGGATACATGGAGCCTAGTCTCTGCTATTTTAGAGGGTAATATCAACCACTCTACCCATTGGGGTCCCTTTCTCTCTTCTTTTCACCAACCTAACTCTGAAGTGGAATTCATATTTGAGTCAGTAGAGTTTGAGGAGACAGAAGTTGTGGTACCAACTTGAAGAAGCTGAATTTCACACCAGAGCAGAGCTGATCCCAGTCTAAGCAGCCAGATTCTAAGAGAAGGGATACATTATGATCTATATGGTGAGAAGATAGATATAAGATTCTGCCTCCTACATTCATTACCTGCACTCTAAACTTAGAGATGTTGAGGGTGGAAAAAATAGTGCAGGAAAGATTCCCATTTTTATGGTATATTTTGCTCTTCCAGCTCCTTTCTTCTTGTTGCATCATGGAACAGTGCATGGATATTTTTCTTTAATTTTTTATTACTATAATTCACCCTTAGAAAACCAATGAGAGGGGCGCCTGGGTGGCACAGTGGTTAAGCATCTGCCTTCGGCTCAGGGCGTGCTCCCGGCGTGATGGGATCGAGCCCCATATCAGGCTCTTCTGCTATGAGGCTGCTTCTTCCTCTCCCACTCCCCCTGCTTGTGTTCCCTCTCTCGCTGGCTGTCTCTATCTCTGTCAAATAAATAAATAAAATCTTAAAAAAAAAAGAAAACCAATGAGAAAGCAAAAAGGAAATAATTGTGAGGAAGTGTATTGGGTTTGTTTTTATTGCTGTATAACAAATCACCACAAACTTAGTATCTTAAAATACATCTGTTTATTACTTCATGCTTCTGTAAATTAGACTCCTGGGTAGACACTGAGTTCTAAGTACAGGCTGAAATCAAGGTGTTGACAAGACTGAGTTCTTGCATGAGGGATTCAGTTCTCATATGGGAGAAAATCCACTTCCAAGCTCATTTTTGTTGTTTAAAGGATTTATTTCCTTGCAGTTTTAAAACTGGTTTCTATTTCCTTGTTGGCTGTCAGCCAGGGACTGCTTTTAGTTTTGGAGGACATGTAGCCCCCTCAGTCTTCAAGCCAGCATTGATGTTGCATCAAATATTTTCCATGCTTCAAACTTCTGACTTGCCCTGTCTCTAACACTTAGACTCAGAATAAAAAGCTTTATGGGCATAGATCAGGCCCACCCAGATATTCTCCCTATCTTAAATTCAATAGTGTCATACAGCACAAACTAATCTTGGGAGCAGAATATGTCATAAGCCCAGGGATTGTGCAGGACATATAAATAAGGAAGAAAGGATATTGGGGGCCAACCTAGAATTCTGTCTACCATAAATATTGACAAATTCTTTTTTTAATGATTTTTTATTACATTATGATAATCACCATACAGTACATCCCCTGATTCCTATGTAAAGTTCGATGCTTCATTACTTGCGTATAACACCCAGTGCACCATGCAATATGTGCCCTTCTTACTACCCAACACCAGTCTATCCCATTCCCCCACCCCCTCCCCTCTGAAGTCTTCAGTTTGTTTCTCATAGTCCAGTCTCTCATGTTTCATTCCCCCTTCTGATTACCCCCCTTTTCTTTATCCCTTTCTTCCCCTACCGATCATCCTAGTTCTTATGTTCCATAGATGAGAGAAATCATATGATAATTGTCTTTCTCTGCTTGACTTATTTCACTTAGCATTATCTCCTCCAGTGCCGTCCATGTTGCAGCAAATGTTGAGAATTCGTTCTTTCTGATAGCTGAGTAATATTCCATTGTATATATGGACCACAGCTTCTTAATCCAGTCATCTGTTGAAGGGCATCTCGGCTCCTTCCATGATTTGGCTATTGTGGACAATGCAGCTATGAACATTGGGGTGCATATGGCCCTTCTCTTTACTACGTCTGTATCTTTGGGGTAAACACCCAGTAGTGCAATGGCTGGGTCATAGGGTAGTTCAATTTTTAACTTTTTAAGGGACCTCCACACTGTTTTCCAGAGTGGCTGTACCAACTTGCATTCCCACCAACAATGTAGGAGGGATCCCCTTTCTCCACATCCTCTCCAACAATTGTTGTTTCTTGCCTTGTCTATCTTTGCCATTCTAACTGGCGTAAGGTGGTATCTCAGTGTGGTTTTGATTTGAATTTCCCTGATGGCTAATGATTTTGAACATTTTTTCATGTGTCTGTTAGCCATTTGTATGTCTTCATTGGAAAAGTGTCTGTTCATATCTTCTGCCCATTTTATGATTTGTTTATTTGTTTCTCGTGTATTGAGTTTGAGAAGTTCTTTGTAGATCTTGGATACCAGTCCTTTATCTGTGGTGTCCTTTGCAAATATATTCTCCCATTCCGTGGGCTGTCTCTTAGTTTTTTTGACTGTTTCCTTGGCTGTGCAGAAGCTCTTTATCCTGATAAAGTCCCATAAGTTCATTTTATCTTTTATTTCTCTTGCCTTTGGAGATGTGTCGTGAAAAAGGTTGCTCTGGCCGATGTCATAGAAGTTGTTGCCTATGTTCTCCTCTAGAATTTTGATGGATTCCTGTCTCACATTGAGGTCTTTCATCCATTTGGAGTTTATTTTTGTGTATGGTGTGAGAGAGTGGTCAAGTTTCATTCTTTTGCATGTAGCTGTCCAATTTTCCCAGCACCATTTATTGAAGAGACTGTCTTTTTTCCACCGGATGTTTTTTCCTGCTTTATCAAAGATTAGTTGCCCAAAGAGCCGAGGGTCCATTTCTGGGTTCTCTATTCTGTTCCATTGGTCGATGTGTCTGTTTTTGTGCCAGTACCATGCTGTCTNATTGAGGAAGACATAAAAAGATGGAAAAATATTCCATGCTCATGGATTGGAAGAATTAACATAGTTAAAATGTCCATGCTACCCAGAGCAATCTACACTTTCAATGCTATCCCGATCAAAATACCGAGGACATTTTTCAAAGAACTGGAACAAATAGTCCTTAAATTTGTATGGAACCAGAAAAGGCCCAGAATCTCCAAGGAACTGTTGAAAAGGAAAAACAAAGCTGGGGGCATCACAATGCCGGATTTCGAGCTGTACTACAAAGCTGTGATCACAAAGACAGCATGGTACTGGCACAGAAACAGACACATGGACCAATGGAACAGAATAGAGAACCCAGAAATGGACCCCTGGCTCTTTGGGCAACTAATCTTTGATAAAGCAGGAAAAAACTTCTGGTGGAAATATTGACAAATTCTTATAAGCATGTTTCCTAGTTACTACTACTACTATTACTACTCTTCTTTCTTCAAATATCTCCTCATACTACTAATAACAGCAACATCTAATATTTTGAGTATTTATTATGGGTTCAAGCACTGTTATAAGCACTCTGCTTTTATTAAGTTATTCAATCATGAAAACTTTATGAACATTGATGTGCTGGTAAATCTTTAACAATCAACTCTCTGAGGACAAAAAAGCACTAATGTGTAGTGTTTCTGATTTCTGTGGTATAAATACTCTACTATGTTCAATTTCAAGGTAACAGGATGATATCACTGAATGCAGAGTTAGGAAGAGATGTTCAGTAACACTCCACTACATAGTACTTCCATCATACAAATAAAATACATGTAAATAATCTGAAGAACATAGATAATAGTAAAACATAGTAAAGTGAATAGGAAGGATAAAAATAAAAATTAATTTGGGCTGCAAAATTTTCCCTGCTATTCATCATGGTCGAATAAAAGAGATAAAGCCAGCTGCAATGTTAATAAGAAATAATAATTTTCCCATGGGCATCTGCAACTATAAAATGAAAATCATTTCTCTTTTTGAGTGGCTACTGCTTTCTTATTCAGTCAGTAACAATGTTCCCTGAAAGATGTTAAAAAATTCGCTGTTTGAAATTATATTAATAAGAATGAAATATCCCATTCCTGATATAAAATTTATCTCACTTATTTTTTAAATGTAAAGATCAGGAAGAAAGAGTCAAATAAAGGGCTTCTAGAAGCAATATTCCATATCAATCTTAAAATAGTAGTTCCAAGGAAATAGGACCCTGAGTCTACTCTGCATTCTATACATAATATTGTTTTCCTTCTACACAGACCTGCTTTGCTTTGAACCTATCAGAACGTTATTTCATTTAAATTTGACCCAAATTCCACACTTATCTAAGATTCTATAACTCCATTGTTTCCTTTCTTGGAAGATGCTCCATAATTTCCCTGGTGCTTAAAATCTCGCATTGCAATGGATCAAGATATCTGATTTGTCATATTGCAGGTTTGTTCCAGGTGTCCATAGGCTGATTGAGTAAGAGAGCAGTTATGAATTTTGAGTATTTATTCACTTTTCCTTAATACAATTTATTTAGTTTTAAGTTTATATCATTCAAATTTTAGTAATGGATATGTTTAATATCTAATTCACAAAATATATGAAAATTAGAAATTGGTTCTCTGTGCACAGGTATGATCCAGCTACAACACTTTAAGGTAGATTATATATGCTCCATTTTATAAATGGAGGAACTGAGACTCAGACAAGTTAAGTAATATGATCTGTGGCCTAGGTCACACAGCTAGTAAATAGCAGACCTGGGACTGGACAGCTACATGCAAAAGAATGAAACTTGACCACTCTCTCACACCATACACAAAGATAAATTCCAAATGGATGAAAGACCTCAATGTGAGACAGGAATCCATCAAAATCCTAGAGGAGAACACAGGCAGCAAGCTCTACGAAATCGGCCACAGCAACATTTTTCATGACACATCTCCAAAGGCAAAAGAAACAGAAGATAAAATGAACTTGTGGGACTTTGTCAAGATGAAAAGCTTCTGTACAGCCAAGGAAACAGTCAAAAAACTAAGAGGCAGCCCACTGAATGGGAGAAGATATTTGCAAATTACACTACAAATAAAAGACTAGTATCCAAGGTCTACAAAGAACTTCTCAAAATCAATACATGAGAAACAAGTAAACAAATCAAAAAATGGGCAGAAGATATGAACAGACACTTTTCCAGTGAAGACATACAAATGGCTAACAGACACATGAGATATGAACAGACACTTTTCCAGTGAAGACATACAAATGGCTAACAGACACATGAAAAAATGTTCAAAATCATTAGCCATCAGGGAAATTCACATCAAAACCACACTGAGATACCAACTTACACTGGAGAAAGGGGATCCCTCTTACATTGTTGGTGGGAATGCAAGTTGGTATAGCCACTCTGGAAAACAGTGTGGAGGTCCCTTCAAAAGTTCAAAATGGAGGTACCCTATGATCCAGCAATTGCACTACTGGGTATTTACCCCAAAGATACAGACTTAGTGAAGGGAAGGGCCCTATGCACCCCAATGTTCATAGCAGCATTGTCCACAATAGCTAAATCATGGAAGGAGCCGAGATGCCCTTCAACAGGTGACTGGATTAAGAAGATGTGGTCCATATATACAACAGAATATTACTCAGGAATCAGAAAGAACGAGTTCTCAACATTTGCTGCAACATGGACGGGACTGGAGGAGATAATGCTAAGTGAAATAAGTCAAGCAGAGAAAGACAATTATCATATGGTTTCTCTCACCTATGGAACATAAGAACTAGGAATATCGGTAGGAGAAGAAAAGGATAAAGAAAGGGGGGGTAATCAGAAGGGGGAATGAACCATGAGAGACTATGGACTCTGGGAAACAAACTGAGGACTTTGCGGGGGGGGGAATGGGATAGGTTGGTGATGGCTATTAAGGAGGGCACGTATTGCATGGTGTACTGGGAGTTATACGCAGGTAATAAATCATGGAACAAAAAAAAATAAAATAAAATGAAAAAAAAATTTGGTTCCAAAACCCATGCTCTTAATGATCTACTTCCTCTGATATGTTAAATCACATGAGAATTTTGCCCTTGGTTTTCAAATGTGAAAATGTGACCTGCCAACTTTGTGGCACTCTTCCTCCATGAAGAATCTGCTTGGCCCACAGATGGAATTCTCAAAGAATGCCCCATATCCTCTGTGCCCCAAGTGGATAATTTGCATACACTAGATCTTTGTCAAGTTCACAATAATACTCTCTAGGAATTTACTGCCAATTTAAAACATCAATTTATTTATTTGTAAAAGGTAGATAATAATGCTAAGCCCAGAATGAACCTTGCTCCTTAAACAGTGCATAAGGACCCACTAAGTCCCATGTACTTTTTGTTCACTATATCAGAGAATCAAATATATCCTCAGTTAAAGGGCAGAAAATTCAGGATTTTGCTTAACACCAATCAGTGAGCAAAATGAGGAAACTAGGGGTCAAACTTAGATATACTTAACTCTGAAGTCTATGTTCTTCCCACATTGTAGAATTGGGAATATGTAATCTCCCTCTCAGAAAATCTATTTTTTAATGTTTTTTTATTATATTATGTTAGTCACAATACAGTACATCCCTGGTTTCCGATGTAAAGTTAGGTGATTCCCTAGTTGCGTATAACACACATTTCACCATGCTATATGTGCCCTCCTTAATACCCATCACCGGTCTATCCCATTCCCCCAACCCCCTCCCCTCTGAGGCCCTCAGTTTGTTTCTCATAGTCTGTAGTCTCTCATGTTTCATTCCCCCTTCTGATTACCCCCGTTCTTTATCCTTTTCTTCCCGTACCGATCTTCCTAGTTCTTATGTTCCATGGATGAGAGAAATCATATGATAATTATCTTTCTCTGCTTGACTTATTTCACTTAGCATTATCTCCTCCAGTGCCGTCCATGTTGCAGCAAATGTTGAGAATTTGTTCTTTCTGATAGCTGAGTAATATTCCGTTGTATATATGGACCACATCTTCTTAATCCAGTCATCTGTTGAAGGGCATCTCGGCTCATTCCACAATTTAGCTACTGTGGAAAATGCTGTTAGGAACATTGGGGTGAATATGGCCCTTCTCTTCACTACATCTGTATCTTTGGGGCAAACACCCAGTAGTGCAATGGCTGGGTCATAGGGTAGCTCAATTTTTAAATTTTTAAGGTTCCTCCACACTGTTTTCCAGGGTGGCTGTACCAACTTGCATTCCCACAAACAATGTAGGAGAGATCCCCTTCCACCACATCCTGTCCAACAATTGTTGTTTCTTGCCTTGTCTATTTTTGCCATTCTAACTGGCATAAGGTGGTATATCAGTGTGGTTTTGATTTAAATTTCCCTGATGGCTAACCATTTTGAACATTTTTTCATGTGTCTGTTAGCCATTTGTATATCTTCATTGGAAAAGTGTCTGTACATATCTTCTTCCCATTTTTTATTTGTTTGTTTCTCATGTTTTGAGTTTGAGAAGCTTTTTGTATACCTTGGATACCAAACTTTTATCTGTAATGTCCTTTGCAAATATATTCTCACATTCGGTGGGCTGCCTCTTTGTTTTTTTGACTGTTTCCTTAAATGTGCAGAAGCTTTTTATCCTGATGAAGTCCCATAAGTTCATTTTATCTTTGGTTTCTCTTGTCTTTGGAGATGTGTCATGAAAAAGGTTGCTTTGGCCAATGTTGTATAGGTTGCTGCCTATATTTTCCTCTAGAATTTTGATGGATTCCTGTCTCACATTGAGGTCTTTCATCCATTTGGTGTTTATTTTTGTGTATGGTGTGAGAGAGTGTTCAAGTTTCATTCTTTTGCATGTAGCTGTCCAGTTTTCCCAGCACCATTTATTGAAGAGACTGACTTTTTTCCACCGGATGTTTTTTCCTGCTTTATCAAGGATTAGTCACCCAAAGAGCCGAGGGTCCATTTATGGGTTCTCTATTCTGTTCCACTGGTCTATGTGTCTGTTTTAGTGCCAGTACCATGCTGTCCTTGTGATCACAGCTTTGTAGTACAGCTAGAAATCCGGCATTGTGATGCCCCTATCTTTGTTTTTCCTTTTCAACACATCCTTGGTGATTCGGGGCCTTTTCTGGTTCCATAAAATTTAAGGACTATTTGTTTCTGTTCCTTGAAAAATATCCTCGGTATTTTGATTGGGGTAGCATTGAAAGTGTAGACTGCCCTGGGCAGCATGGACATTTTAACTATGTTAGTTCTTCCGATCCATGAGCATGGAATATTTTTCCATCTTTTTGTGTTTTCCTCAATGTCTTTCAAGTGTGATCTATAGTTTCTAGAATATAAATCCTTTACGTCTCTGGTTAAGTTAATTCCAAGGTAACATATGGTGTTTGGTGCTATTGTAAATGTGATGGATTCCTTAATTTCCCTTTCTTCAGTCTCATTATTCATGTATAGAAATGCAACTGATTTCTGAGCATTGATTTTGTATCCCACCATATTACTGAATTGTTTTATAACTTCTAATTGATTGGGAGTGGATTCTTTTGGAATTTTCCATATAGATTATCATGGCATCTGTGAAGAGAGACATTTTGACTTCTTCTTTGCTGATTTGGATACCTTTTATCCCTTTTTGTCGTCTAATTGCTCTTGCAAGGATTTCTAGAACTACGTTGAATAGTAATGGCAAAAGTGGGCATCCTTGTCGTTTTCCTGATCTTAAGGGAAAGCTTCCAGCTTTTCCCAATGAGAATAGTATTTGCTGTAGGCATTTCATAGATGGCTTTTATGAGATTGAGAATTGTACCCTCTATTCCTACAATCTGAAGGGGTTTAAACAGGAAAGGATGCTATATTATTTCAAATGCTTTTTCTGCACCAATTGAGAGGATCATATGGTTCCTGAGTCTTTTCTTGTTTATATGATGTATCACACAGATCGATTTGTGGATGTTGTACCACGCTTGCATCCCAGTTATGAATCCCACTTGGTCATGATGGATAATCCTTTTAATGTACTGTTGGATTCTATTAGCAGGATCTTGTTGAGGATTTTGGCGTCCATATTCATTAGGGAATTTGGTCTGTAATTCTCCTTTTTGATGGGGTCTTTGCCTGGTTTGGGGATCAAGGTAATATTGGCCTCATAGAATGAGTTTGGTAGCTTTCCTTCTGTTTCTATTTTTTGAAATAGCTTTAGGAGAATAGGTATGATTTCTTCTTTGAATGTTTGGTACAATTCCCCAGGAAACCCTCCGGGCCTGGAGTTTTGTTATTTGGAAGGTTGTTTATCACTGACTCAATCTCTTCATATTTAATTGTCCTGTTTAAGAAATCAATTCCTTCCTGTTTCAGTCTTGGCAGATTATAGGTTTCCAGGAAGGCCTCCATCTCTTCCAGATTGCTTAATTTTTTGCATATAGCTGTTGATAAAAATTTTTAATAATCCTTCCAATTTCATTGGTGTTGGTCGTGAACTCTCCTTTTACATTCATAATTTTATTAATTTTAGTCCTTTCTCTTTTCTTTTGGATAAGTCTCTGCCTGTGGCCTCTCAATTTTATGGATTCTTTCAAAAAATCAGCTTCTAGTCCTATTGATCTGCTCTAGTGTATTTCTTGCTTCTAATTCATTGATTTCTGCTCTAATCTTGGTCAACTGCATCCTCGTGAGTGAATTGGGCCTGTCCCTCTTTTGCTGTTCCAGGTTCTTGAGGTGAGAATATAAAAACTGCATTTTAGATTTTTCTATTCTTTTGAGTTAGGCTTGGATGGCTATGTATTTCCCCCTTAGGACTGCCTTTGCAGTATCCCATAGGTTTTGGACTGTTGTGTTTTCATTCTCGTTGGTCTCCATAAATTGTTTAAATTGATTTTTGTTTTCCTGGTTTATCGAATCATTCTTGAGCAGGATGGTTCTTAGTCTCCAAGTGTTTGAGTTTCTTCCAACTTTTTCCTTGTGGTTGAGTTCTAATTTCAGAGCATTTTGGTCTGAGAATATGCATGGGAAAATTTCAATCTTTTGGTATTGGTTGAGACCTGTTTTGTGTCCCAGAACATGGTCTATTCTTGAGATTTTTCCATGGGCATTAGAATAGAATGAGTATTCTTTGGTTCTGGGGTGTAGTGTTCTATATATATCTATGAGGTCTAACTTGTCGTGTATGGCATTCAAAGCCTTTGATTCTTTGCTTAGTTTTTGCCAGGGTGTTCTGTCTATTTCTGGTAGTGGGGTGTTGTGTTCCCATACTATTAATGTATTTTTATCTATATGTCTCTTTATTCTGGTTAAGAGTTGGCTTGTGTATCCTACTGCTCCCCTGTTGGGGGCATATATATTTATAATTGTCATATCCACTTGTTGAATACTTCCCTTAAGAATAATATAGTGCCCTTCTGTGTCTCTAACTATAGTCTTTAGTTAAAATCCAATCTGTCTTATATGAGAATTGCTTCCCCAGCTTTCTTTTGAGGTCCATTTGCATGAAAGATGGTACTCCATCCCTTTACTTTCAGTCTGAATCTATCTTTGGGTCCAAAATGAGTCTCTTGTAGACAGCAAATGGATGGGTCATTTCATTTTATCCAATCTGCAACCCTGTGGCATTTTATGGGAGCATTTAAGCCATTCACATTGTCACTGAATCCTGAGAGATAGAATTTTAATGATGCCATATTGCCAGTAAAGTCTTTGTTTGTATCAGTTGTGACTTTCTGTTCTGTATCACTCTTGTGGCCTTTTTACTTTATAGAACCCCCCCTTAATATCTCCTGTAGGGTGGTTTCATGGTTACAAAATTGGTTAATGACTGGTGATTCTGAAACATCTTTATTTCTCCATCAATTCTGAATGACAGCCTTGCTGGATAAAGGATACTTGCTGCATTTTTTTCTCTGAAAGAGCTTTAAAAATGCCCCCCCCCAACCCTTTCTCTCATTCCAAGTCTGTGTAGAGAGATCTGATGTAATCCTGATACCTTTGCCTTGGTATGTGAGAAATTTCTTTGCCCTGGCCGCTTTCAATACTGTATTCTTGGATCTAATATTTGTGAATTGCACTATGACGTGACATGGCGTAGGTTTGTCGTGGTTGAGCTTGGGTGGGGTCCTCTCTGCCTCTTGGACAGAAATGTTTGTTTCCCTCGCTAGATTAGGGAAGTTTTCAGCTACAATTTGTTCAAATATCTCTTCTAGGCCTCTGTTTTTCTCCACCCCCTTGGGGATGCCAATGATTCTGACATTGGATCATTTCATTGAGTCAGTAATCTCCCGTAACCTACATTCGTGGGTGTGAATTTTTTTAAGTCCAGCTTCTATTTTCGTTTTTTCTTCTACTAACCTATCCTCCAATTCGCTAATACGTTCCTCTGCCTCATTTACCCTGGCCGTCAGAGCCTCTAGTTTTGACTGCATTTGGCTCATAGAATCTTTAATTTCTGTCAGATTCACTCTCATTTATTAGAGATTCTATGTTCTCATTGACATTTTCATTAATACTTTTTTCAAGTCTACACATCATCTTGACCATTGTTACTCTGAATTCCCTTTCTGATAATTTCATTACATCCATATCCATTAGTTCTGTGGCAGAGGCCACAGACTCATTGTCTTTTCTTTGCTGGGGGGGACTTCTCCTTCTCATCATTCTGATGAGGAGAGGTTGCCGGGTTGTCCAGAGCCCAAATTATTGACCAGGACCCAGGCCGTGCACCTTTGTTTTATAGGGATCTTAGCTATGTGGGCTTCTTCTTTGAAGATTTTATTTATTTATGTGGCAGAGAGACAACCAGCAAGAGAGGGAACACAAGCAGGGGAGTGGGAGAGGAAGAAGCAGGCTCCCATTGGAGGAGCCTGATGAAGGACTCCTTCCGGAATGCCAGGATCACATCCTGAGTAGAAGGCAGGTGCTTAATATCTGCACCACCCAGGTGTCCTGGGGTGTGGGCTTCTTGATTTTTTAGCCTGCCTTCTGGGGGAGGGGCCTGCCACACCAACTCAGGCAACCCTGTTTGGGTAGAGTCTCTGCATCCCCTGCGAGGGGCGATGGGGTTGGGCACACTGTGATCCAGTATTTCCAAGCTTTTGTTCTCTGGAGGCTTTCCCTGGCGGTTTTCTGTGCCTCTTCTGAGAGTCAGAGCAACAGCGGCTGAATCTCTGTCTCTGTCTCAGAACAGAGGGATCGCGGTCCGTTCTCCAGTGATGTTCTGGCCAATTTAACTCTGTTTCTCTTGGTGCTGCTCAACCCTGCATTGTCCTGGGATGTGTGCTCCACACCCGGCATCCCTGGCCTCACTTCCAGGGCTGGTACATCTCTGTCCTTTGTATTTCTAATGCTGCCAACCACCAGCCGCCACCCGCCCCCACATGCTCCCAGAGCTCCCGGTCTCAGTCTAAATTCAGTGAGCACACCGAGTTCCATGAGATGTCTGGTGGCGTGTGCTCCCCGCTCATGGTCCCAGTCTGTTTTCTCACAGGTGCCGGTCCTCGAGTCCGGCCGCTCCCCGTGCAGGTGGCTATCGCTTCCTGGCGCTGGAACATGGCGGCTCCCTTCCCCTTCCGTTTATCTTCCTATATCCGTGCATGGCTTCACAGCTCCCCATTTCATATCTCAATACTCAGCACTGGAGATGTTCATTTTTAGAGATCCAGATGTATCTTCCTTCATCTCAGGCTGATTCCGTGGATGTTCAGGCTGGTCTGGTACCTATACAGCTCGACTCAGGGGACCGGCTGAAAAAGGGGTCCCCTACTCCTCCGCCATCTTAACTCCTCCCTCCTCTCAGCAAATCTTTCTGTAAGAAAAATTATAAGGAAAAATGATGTAAACCTTCCTGCAAGGCTTGAAATTTTCTGCTAATGTAAACTATGGCTAGAGAAGGAGCTAGTCCTTTGGGTAAACATTAGCAGTGGTCTCCTTCAGTCCTACTCATTATTCAAACCATTTCCTTTTGCCTGCAAACTGAGCATTAGCCTTAAGAAAGGGAAATGTAGAATCAGATTATTCTTTTGTTGCAAAGTGACCCAGAACAAGTATTATTCATACACATCTCCCCAACACATTTGGTCCCCTGAGAGGAAGCAATCATCTTTGTTTTTTCAAGTTTTTATTTAAATTACAGTTAGTTAATGTATAGTACAACATTACGTTCAGTTGTATGATGTGTGTAAGTGCTAAAACACTTACACACAATACCTGGTTCTCATGAAAACTACACTCCTTAATCCCCATCACTTATTTAAGCCATTACCCATTGACCACATTTCTGGCAACCATCAGTTTGTTCTCTATAGTTAAGAGTGTTTTTTGGTGTTTATCTCTCTCCCTTTGTTCTGTTTTGCTCATTTATTTTGTTTCCTAAATTCCACATATGAACAAAATAATGATATCTCTCTCTGACTGCCTGAGGTCACTTAGCATAATACTGTCTCAGCACCCTGGGTGGCTCAATCGTTTGAGTGTCTAACTCTTGATTTTGGCTCTGGTCTTGACCCACGCGAAGTGAGATAAAGCACTCTGCATAGAGTCTGCTTGAGATTCTCTCTCTGCCTCTCCCACTTGGGGCTCAATCTCATGACCTTGAGACCATGACCTGAACTGAAATCAAGAGATGGATATTTAACCAATTGAGTCACTTAGGCATCTCCCTCAATACAATTTTTTGAGGCTGTCTTTTTTTTTCCCCTTTGGATATTCTTTCCTGCTTTATCAAAGATTAGTTGACCATATTGTTGTGGTTCCAATTCTGGGTTCTCCATTCTGTTCCATGGATCTATGGGTCTGTTTTTGTGTCAGTACATACTGTCTTGATCACTACAGCTTTGTAATACAACTTGAAGTCCAGAGTTGTGATGCCTCCAGTTTTCTTTTCTTTTTTAACATTCTTTTGGCTATTTGGGGTCTTTTATGATTCCATACAATGTTTAGGATTGTTTGTTCTAGCTCTGTGAAAAATTCTCATGATATTTAATAATGATTGCTTTAAATGTGTACATTAGTTTGGGTAGTATAGGCATTTTAACAATATTCATTCTTTGAATCATGAGTATGGAATGTTTTTTCCATTATGTCCTCTTTGATATCTTTCACTAGTATTTTATAGTTTTCAGAGTACAGATTTTTCACCTCTTTGGTTAGGTTTATTTCTAAGTATCTTATGGATTTTGGTACAATTGTAGAGGGGATTGGCCCCTTGATTTCTTTTTCTGCCCCTTAATTATTGGTGTTTAGAAATGCAACAGATTTTAGTATGTTGATTTTGTATCCTGTGAATTTATTGAATTAGCGTATCAGTTCTAGCAGTTTCGGGGTGGAGTCTTTTGAGTTGTCTATATAGAGTGTCATATCATTTGCAAATAGTGAAAGTTTACTTTTTCCTTGCCAAATTAGATGCCTTTTTGAGGCATGAGGCTGAGGCTAAGACTTCCAGTACTATGTTAAATTACAGCGGTGAGAGTGGACATCCCTGTCTTTTTCCTTACCATAGAGGAAAAGGTCTCAGTTGATCCTCATTAAGGATGATCTTAGTTGTGAGTTTTTCATATATGACCTTTATTATGCTGATGTATGTTCCCTCTAAACCTACTTTGTTGGGGATTTTTATCATGAATGGATGTTGTACTTTGTCAAATAGTTTTCCTGCATCTATTGAGAAGTTCATATGAAAAATTATATGCCCAAAATTAGACAACCTAGAAGAAAGTGGATAACTTCTTAGAAACATATAAATTATTGAAATTGAAACAGGATGATGGAGAAAACATGAACAGACCAATAACCAGCAACATAATTAAATCAGTAATCAAAAATATCCAAACAAGCAAAAGTTCAGAACCAGATGTATTCATATGCAAATTCCACCCAAATATCTAAAGAAGACTTAATACCTGTTCTTGTCAAGGTATTCTGAACAACAGAAAAGGAAAAAAAAATAAATCCAAGTTCATTCCATGAGGCCAGCATTACCCCGATATCAAAACTGGATAAACACTGTCCTAAAAAAAGAGAACTGCAACCTAATATCTATGATGAACATGGATGCAAAAGTTCTCAACAACAAAAAAAAAACTAGCAAATTGAATACAACTGTACATTAAAAGACTCATTCACCATAGTAAATTGGGAATTATTAATAGGTTGGAAGTATGTTTTCATATTTGCAAATCAATGAATGAGATACACCAGATTAATAAAACAAAGGACAAAGAACATATAATCCTTTCAATAGTTGTAGAAAAACATGAGAAAGTACATCTGTTCATAATAAAAACCTTCAACAAAATAAGGTTAGAGGGAAAATAACATAATAAAGGCTATATATGAAAACCCCACATTTAATGCCATCCTTAATGGTGAGAAACTGAGAGCTCTTCCTCTACACTCAATAACAAAACAGTGTTATCCATGCTAACCACTTCTATTCAAGTCCTAGCCTCAGTGATCTGACAACAAAAAAAAATACAAAATATCTAAATTAGCAAGGAAGAAGAACTTTCTTATTTGAACTTGACATGGTACTATATCCCAAAAGACTTTACCAATCTCCCAAAGATTCCACCTGTCTTTTGGGATATATAATATATACTATATATACTACACTGTATATACCTCTACTTATACTATACCATACTATGTTATACTATGCTACACCATACTATACTACATATCCCAAAAGACCTCACCAAAAACTGCTAGAAATAATAAATGTATTCAGTAAAGTTGCAGGACACAAAATCAGTATATAGAAATATGTTTCATTTCTATCCACCAATGAAGCAACAGAAAGATAAATAAAGGAATCAATCTTATGTACAATTGCAGTAAAAACCATAAGATACTTAGAAATGAAGCTAACCAAAGAGATGAAAGACCTGTACTCTGAAAACTATAAAACAATGATGAAAGCAATAGAAGATGACCTCCCAAAATAGAAAGAATTTCCATTTCCATGGATTGTAAGAATACATACATATTGTTAAAATATCTAAAAACTCAACACAATGTACACATTTAAAAAAATCCCTATCATAATACCAACATAATTTTTCACAGAGCTAGAACAAATGATGCTAAAATTTATATGGAACCACAAAAGCCCCTGAATAATCAAACAACCTTGAAAATGAAAAGAAAGCTCGAGGTATCACGATTCCAGGCTTTAAGTTATATTACAAAGTTGTATTGATCAAGACAGTATGGAACTGGCAGAAAAATAGACACATCAATGGAACAGAATAGAAAACCCAGAAAGGAACCCAAAACTATATGGTCAGTTAATCTTCAACAAACCAGGAAAGAATATCTAATGGGCAAAGACAGTCTCTTCAACCAGTGGTGTTGGGAAAACTGGACATGAACATGAATAAGAATGAAACTGGACCATTTTCTTACATGTACAACAAAATAAATAAAAATTGGATTAAGGTCCTAAATATGAGACTTAAAAATATGAAAATCCTAGAGGAGAACACAGGCAGTAACCTTTTTGACATTGGCCATAGCAACTTCTTACTTGATCTATCTCCTGAGACAAGGGAAACAAAAGCAAAAACAAACTACTGGACTGCATCAAAATAAAAATCTTCTGCACAGGGAAGAAAACAATTATCAAAACTAAAAGTCAACCTATGGAATGGGAGAAGATATTCCCAAATGGCATATCTGATAAAGGGTTAGTATCCAATATATATAAAAAACCTATGAAACTCAACACCCCAAAAATGAACAATCCAATTAAAAACTGGGCAGAAGATATGAATTAACATTTTTTCCCAAAGAAGACATCCAGATAGCCAAGACACACATGAAAAGATGTTCAATGTCAGTGATCATCAAGGAAATGCAAATCAAAACTACAATGAGATATCATCTCACACCTGTCAAGTTACTAAAATCAACAATATAAGGATTAACAGGTGTTGGCAAGAATGCAGAGAAAGGGGAACCCCCTGCACTATTGGTGGGAATGCTAACTCATTCTGACCCTCTGGAAAACAGTATGGAAATTCCTCAGAAAGTTAAAAATAAAACTACCCTACTATCCATCAATTGTACAGTTAGGTATTTACCCATAGGATACAAAAATACAAGTTCCAAGAGATACATGTGCCCTGATGTTTGTAGCAGCGTTATATTCAATAGCCAAATTATGGAGACAGCCCAAGTATCCTTCAAGTGATGAATGTATAAAGAAGTGGAATATTACTCAGTCACCAAAAAGAATGAAATCTTGCCATTTGGAAGGTCATGGATGGAGCTAGAGAGTATTATGCTAAGTGAAATACATCAGTCAGAGAAAGAAAAATACCATATTATTTCACTCATGTGGATTTACAGAAACACACACACACACAAAGCAAAACAACAAAAAGAGAGAGAGAGAGAGAGATGCAAGTCATGAAACAGACCCTCAAATATAAATAACAAACTGATGGTTACCAGAAGGCAGGTGGGGGGGTACGCTAAATAGGTGATGGAGAGAAAGGAGTGCACTTGTGATAAACACAAGGTATTATATGGAAATGTTGAACCACTATATTGTACACTGGAAACAAATATTGTACTGTATGCTAACTAACTGGAATTGAAATAGAAACTTTAAAACTAATTAATTAATCAATTAATTAAAAGAACATAAATAAGCTAAAAGAGAAGATATGGAAAAGGGTTTGCCATACAAACTGAAACCAAAAGAGCACAGTCTAATCATACATTTGTCAAACAAAATAGAATTTAATTTAAAAAACTGAAGAGAATTAGCAGGTCATGTATAACTATAAAGCAACTAAATCTTCAAGAGGATATAACATTTATGAATATATATACATCAATCATTGGAGCTTCTAAATATATTAATAAAATACTAAGAGGTCAGAAGGTAGAAATAGACAACACAATAATAGCAGGGTACTTCAATACCACACTTTTCAATAATACATAGACCATTCAGAGAGTAAACAAGCAAGAAAATTGTAGACTTGAACACTATCTTACACCAAATGGATCCAAAAGACATATATAGAACATCAACCCACCAGGAGAAAAATGCAAATTATTTTTGAACACACAAGGAACTTCATGCAGAATAGATTGTATGCTAGTTCTTAAACATTACTTAAAAAACTTTAAAAAACAAATTGAAACCATCTTAAGTATCTTTTCCAACCACAAAGTCATAAAACTAGAAATCAATGAGAAGAAAAACTGAAAAATTTGTGAACATGTGGAAATTAAACAGCACATTTTGGAGGACCCAACAAATCAAAGACATCAAAAGGAATTTTTCAACTTGAAACAAAAGTGGAAACACAGCATGCTGAAATTCATGAGGTAAAACAAAAGCAATTATAAAAAGGAAGTTTATAATAGAGAAAAAAGGAAGATCTCAAATAAACAACATAGGTTTATACTTGAATGGACTAGAAAAATGAGATCCAAGTAAATCCAAACACAGTAGAAGCAGGGAAATAATAAAAATCAAACAAAAAGTGAAATGCATTTTCACTGGTGTGAGGTACTATCTCGTAGTTTTGATTTGCATTTCCCTGATGATCACTGATATTGAGTATCTTTTCATGTGTCTGTTGGCCATCTGGATGTCTTCTTTGGAGAAATGTCTATTCATATCCTCTGCCCATTTTTAACTGGATTATTGGTTTTGGGGATGTTGAGTTTTATAAGTTCTTTATATATTTTGGATACTAACACTTTATCAGATATGTCATTTGGAAATACCTTCTCCCATTCCATAGGTTGACTTTTAGTTTTATTGACTGCTTCCTTTGCTGTGCAGAAGCTTTTTATTTTGATGTAGTAGATTAGTTTATTTTTATTCTTGTTTTCCTTGCCTCAGGAGACATATTTAGTAAGAATTTGCTATGGCAGATGTCAAAGAGGTTACTGCCTGTCAGAATGGCTAAATTAACAACACAGGAAACAATGGGTGTTAGCGAGGATGCAGAGAAAGGGGAGTGCTCTTACACTGCTTGTGGGAATGAAAACTGATGCAGACACTTTAAAAACAGTATGGCAGGTCCTCAAAAATGTAAAAAATAGAACTACCTCATGACCCAACAATTGCACTGCTAGTTATTTACCCAAAGGATACAAAAATACTAATTTGAAGGGTTACATGGGCCCTGATATTTATAGCATGAATATCAACATTAGCCAAATTATGGAAAGAACCCAAGTGCCCATCAACTGATTAATGGATAAAGATGTGGTGTGCACACATGCACACACGCACGTGCACATGCACACACACACACACACACACTCAGCCATACAAAAGAAGGAAATCTTGCCATTTACAGCAATGTTGGGTGGACAGAGCTAGAGAATATTATGCTAAATGAAATAAGTCAGTCAGAGAAGGACAAGTACTATAATATTTCACTCATATGTGGAATTTAAGGCAAATAAACTTGGGGGGGGGAGAAGAAACCAAGAACCAGAATCTTAATTTAGAGAACAAACCAATGGTTACTGGAAGGGAGGTGATGGGAGGATGAGTTGCATAGTGGATGGATATTAATACTTGTGATGACCACTAGCTGTTGTATGTAAGTGTTGAGTCACTAAATTCTATATCTGAAACTAACGTTACACTGTATGTTAACTAACTGGAATTTAAATAAAAACTTGAGGGGAACTGAGTGGCTCAGTTGGTTGAACATCCAGCTCTTGGTTTTGGCTCAAGTAGTGATCTCGTGGATCTTGGGATCAAGCCCGGGGTCGAGTTCTGAGCTCATCAGGGTGTCCGCTCCAAGTTTCTCTCCCTCTGTCCCTCTCCCCACCCATGCACCCTCTCTCTCTAAAAAATAAATAAATACATCTTTAAAAATAATAATAAATTAAAACTTGAAAAAATGGGAAAATAGAGAATAAAACAAAACATAACAAAACAAAATAAATAATACATAGAGTTTTATTTGTCATTGATGCATCAATAAACCTGGAGAAAAAATAAACAATTAAAGTCTTTAAAAAGTGTATTCACCCTGACTTATTGTCACATGAATATAATACTCCTTTATATTTTTAACTGGTAATTCTAACATATATAACATCTCAGGGTTTACATCTGTTGATTTTACTTCCCTTTGCCAATTGTTGAGATTTTCCTGATACTTCACATATCAGGTCATTTTGAATTGTATTCTAAGCATTTTGAATATTGTTATATGATTTTGAATCTTCTTTGGCAAACGTTAGCATTTTTGTGCTAGCAGCCTTACATGTCTATTTATTCAGACTTCAAGTTTTGTTCTGTCTTCTTTTGGCAGTGGTTCTAATGTTTGTTTAGTTTTCAAAGTCTTTGCTCTCCTGTTTGGATCTCACTTCTTTGTGCACTATCTAGTGATCAGTCTGGGATGTAATGTTAGTCTTCCCTAGGAGATCAGTTCCTTGATATAATTGTTTAGGATCTGATACTTTTTTAATAGTTCAAGCAAGATCCCAGGGATCCTATACAACATGGTGGGGTTGCTTTCTTGAGTTACTTCTGTTTTGCAAACTCTTTATAATTTCCCAGTTCCCAGGGACCTTTTCTCCTTGGTCCTTTGGATACTTGATCTTAAGTTTCATTATTCTGCAGCACACTTCCTGTGACTTCTGCCTCCAGTATGAAACAGCTAAAGGATGAACAGGAGACAATAGTGAGGCTCTATGTATACACTTAAAACCATAGTTTTTCTACTCAGATAGAGGAGTTTCCATTCCTTGAAGTTTTAGGCACATACCTGACCACCACTATCATCACTGATGTGACTACAGGAACTGTCTAGGGACTGGGGGAGGGAGTGAAAACTAAATTAAAATAGGGGAGGATTTCCTCTATTCTCTCTGACACCTTCTTGTTTCTTGGATTAGAAATAGAGTGTTTTTTAGGGGCACATGGGTGGCGCAGTCATTAAGCATCTGTCTTCAGCTCAGGGCGTGATCCCGGTGTTTTGGGATCGAGCCCCATGTCAGGCTCCTTTGCTATGAGCCTGCTTCTTCCTCTCCCACTCCCCTGCTTGTGTTCCCTCTCTCTCTGGCTATCTCTATCTCTGTTAAATAAATAAGTAAAAAATCTTAAAAAAAAAATAAATAGAGTGTTTTTTAAAGCTATTTCTGTCAGCACCTGATACATAATTGTAGGTTTCAGGATGCCATGGAGTCCAAGTTAGAAGAAACTAGAGGGAAAAAATGGGAAACTCACTTTTTAAAATGATACTTTGAGTTCTTTTTCCTTCTCCCTGTCCACACACTACCATTTGCTTTTCAGAGTTTTCAAATAGCTTTACTATGTATTCAATCTAGTCAATGTGGGAGTGAAGGTTAGAGCATTCTTATCCAATCTTCCCTGGAACAAAAACCTTCCAATTTAATTTTTGTTTTGTTGTATTAAAATAATTTAGTTTTGGAGTAATTTTAGATTCACAGAAAAGTTGCAATAATAGTACATATAGTTTCTTCATGTAGTTCTTTTTAGCCATTGTATTAGAGTTGTATTTATAGATAAAATGTGCATATCCAATGTATACAAGTTAATAAATTTGGAGGTATGTACACACTCATGAAACTATTATCACAATCTATGCCATAAACATACAGATGACTTTCAAAAATTTCCTGTTTTTATTATTATTTTTGTGAGTGTTAAGAACACACTACTTATGCTCTAACCTCTTAGTAAAATTTTACCTAAATACTACAGTGTTATTAACTATAGGCACCAGGTTATACAGTAGATTTCTAGGACTTACTCATCTTGCGTAAATAAAATGTACTTTTTTTTTTTTAGATTTTATTTATTTATGTGACAGACAGCCAGCGAGAGAGGGAACACAGCAGGGGAGTGGGAGAGGAAGAAGCAGGCCCAGCGGAGGAGCCTGACGTGGGACTCGATCCCAGAACGCCGGGATCACGCCCTGAGCCAAAGGCAGACGCTCAACGACTGCGCCACCCAGGCGCCCCTAAAATGTACTTTTTGACAAATATCAAACACCATTCTACACTCTGATTCTATGACTATTTTAGATAACTTATCTTGTTGGAATTATGTATTATTTGTCTTTCTGTATCTGACATATTTCACATAGAATGATTTTTCTCCAGGTTAATCAATGTTGCAGAATATTAAGGAATTTCTTATTTTTAAGGCTGAATAATATTCCATTGTATGTATATACCACATTTAAAAAATCCATCCATTCATTGAGGGCCATTTAAGTTCCATTCTGATCTTGGTTCTTGTGAATAATGATGCAATAAACATGGAGTGCAGATATAACTTTGAGATAATGATTTCAAAACCTTTGGCTATAAATAAATAAATTGGGTTTCTGGATAATATGGTACTTTTATTTTTAATTTTGAGACACTTCTCAAATTAGTATAGCACTCCATAGAGGCTATACTAATTTGCATTACCACAAATAATGTACATGGGTTCCCTTTTCTTGATATTCTCACCAACACTTGTTATCTTTTATTTTTTAATAAAAGACACTAAGAGTTGTGAGGTGATATCACATTGTGTTTTTGATTTGAGTTTACATGATGATTAGCGGTGTTGAACTGCTTTTCATATGCATGCTGGCCATTTGTTGGTCTTTTGAGAAATGCCTATTCATGTCTTTTGCCCATTTTTCAATTAAGTTAATTCTATTTTGTGTTGTATGAGTTATTGAGGTGTATGAAATCCTTTTGCATTTTGGATATTAACCCTTTATTTGATGCTCAGTTTGTAAATATTTTCTCACCTTTCCATAGATTGCTTTTTTCACTCTGTTGATTGTTTCCTGTGTAGAAAGCTTTTTAGTTGGATTCAATCTCACTTGTCTATTTTTTTTTTTTTGCTTTTGTCATCTGCACTTTGGTTCTCATATCCAAAATATCCTTGCCAGGATAATGTCAAGAAGATTATCATATGATTTCTCTCATCTATGGAACATAAGAACTAGGATGATCGGTAGGGGAAGAAAGGGATAAAGAAAAGGGGGGTAATCAGAAGGGGGAATGAAACATGAGAGACTATGGACTATGAGAAACAAACTGAAGACTTCAGAGGGGAGGGGGTGGGGGAATGGGATAGACTGGTGATGGGTAGTAAGGAGGGCACGTATTGCATGGTGCACTGGGTGTTATACGCAACTAATGAAGCATCAAACTTTACATCGGAATCTGGGGATGTACTGTATGGTGATTAACATAATATAATAAAATAAAATTTAAAAAAAGAAGATTTTTCCCTAAGTTTTATTCTAAGATTGTTATAGTTTCCATTTTATATTTAAATCTTTAATCTATTTTGAGTTATTTTAGAATGTGGTGCATGGTAAGGGTCTAATTTCATTTTTATTATTTTGGATACCCAGTTTTACTATTATTATTTGCTAAAGTGACCATCCTTTTTCCATTGTGTATTATTGGAAGTCTTATCAAAGATCACTTGATTGTAGAGTAATGTCAGCATTATTGTGATGTAACACATTCTTCCTGCTTGTAACCCTTTAAGCATCTATCCATAAGCAATAGTGCCTCTGTGGGAACTGTGGGTTCCAGCACTTTGTGTTAAGGGACTGAGGAAGAGTTTTGCCTTATTGTGCACCTGGTAATAGAAAAAAAGACTTCAGTATGGGCTGCAGAACCAGCACAGCCAGTGAACCTGCCTAAATTCTTCTTGGCTGTGGTCAGGGAAAACAAAAAAACTGCTGACATGGGTAGATACCAATGGATAACAGAGAATTTGTATAAGTCCAGCCTTCCAGAGGGAGATTCCATTACAGCACCACCAGGGAAAAATATGATTTTGGATGTGATGGAGACTGTAAGAAGAACTTTGCCAGTGTCACCCTCCCCAAAGGTAACACAGTATGCAACACAGACTGAACTTGTTACTGATGACCTCCTGTGGAGGGAAAGGAGAACAGTGAGTGCCAAGGTATGTCATCTGTGCTGGACACTGGCAGAGAAATTTGTTTCTCTCCAGCATCAACTAGAGTACAGAGGTGGGAACATCACGACTCAGGGGAAGGAAATGATTGGTAAAAAGGCAGAAAACAATATCAAATGGCATTAAAGGGACAAGGTTCTTACTGATGGAAGAGAGAACTTTAACATGTTGTCTTCCCACAAGTATCTAGGAGAACATCACAGGAGGATCTCCTGACCAGGTCCATGACCATATCAATGCCCAGAGTGTTAAAATCACACCTCCCCCTACTCTGAATCTGTCTCCTTGTGTATGTTCCCAAGTATAATAGCAAGATCAAGTCCAGTAAACACAAAAAGCAAACCAAGATCTGTGATTAAGGGAGAAACAACAAACATGAGCTATAGGATCACTTTCTTGAAAACAAAACAGAAATTCTCGGCAGCCAGCAAAGTGAGTTGCAAGAACCAGAAAAGATACACAAGACTAAGGATTCTGCCACAAAAGGGACAAGAAGTATAGAGCAAGTTTATCCAAGTTCAGAGGAAATCCTAGATATAATAAGACCAAAGAAAAGTAGACCCCATATGAAAGCAAAGGTAAAGAGGTGAGAAGGTGTTTGCTGCTTCAAATATTTAAGCAACATTAGAAAACTACAAATAATATGATGAATCAGAAAAAAATGTCATCCAGCATATAAATAAAATGTGGACAATGGAGGGAAAAAGTATGTTTTTGTTTAGAATGCATTTGAATTTAAATGACCATCAACTTAATATACACTGCTGTATACTTAGAATGTTATATATGAAGCTTAGAGTAACCACAATCCAAACCCTAAAATAAATACACATAAGAATTTTAAAGCTAAAAATAATGCTAGAGAAGCTCAATTAAAAGGAAGAGAGCAAGAAGAAAAAAAAGGAACAGAGAGAAACTACAAAAACAACCACAAATCAAATAACAAAGTGGTAAGTACATTCCCATCAATAATTATTATAGACATAAATGACCTAAATGCAACAATCAAAAAGCATAGGGTGACTGAACGGGTAAAAAGTAAGACACATATATATGCTGCCTACAGAAGACTCATCTCAGACCTAAACACACATACAGACTGTGAAGGAACAGAAAAGCATTTACCATGCAAATAGAAGCAAAAACAAAACAAAGCAAAGCAAAACAAAACACCAGGGTAGCAATACTTATACCAGACAAATAGAATTTAAAGCAAAGGCAAGGACTTCCAGGTAAGATGGCAGAGTACAAAGAACCTAGGCTCACCTAATGCCACAGATACCACTACATAATACTCACATCAGTTTAAATAACCCAGAAAATGACCCAAAGACTGGAAAAATAAAGTCCACAACTAAATATAGAGAAGAGGACACATTGAAGATGGTAGGAAAGGTAGAGATGTGATTGGGAAGTAAATTGACTTGCAGGACTGTCCACAGGTGGGAGAGATGTCATGAGCACAAAGAGGGGGAAGAAACCGACCCCCACGGTGGGGATCTCACACAGGGAAGACGAATCCCCATAACACTTGGCTTTGAAAAACCGAGGGGTTAAATTTCATGAGTTCTTACAACCAGCGGGACCTAAAACATAGAATTTTCAAAAATCAATGGGCTCAGCTCTGGGAAAGACAGAAGGGGCAAGAGGAAAGTAAATCTCTGCCCTTAAAGAGACAGCAAAACAAAGAGCCTACAGAGATTTGGCATAGAGGTAGCAGTTCAAAAGGTGCCTGGGGCATACTGGAGGGAGAGTTATTTGTTCAACTCAGAGCCTGTCTAAGAGGTACAGAAATCTCTGGTGAACTCCTCTAGGAACAGAGAAACTAGCAGTTGCCTTTTCCCTCCCTGCTATCCAGCATAAACATAGGGCCACATGCAGCACTCACAACCCAATTTGCTAGTTCTATCCCCCCCCAACACATGCTGTGTTTCTGCCAATTCACCTCACCGGACAGCCTGCCTCAGTCTGGGAGCTGCAGGGCCCCTCCCACAGAGGAATGACAGCACACAAATATTGCTGGTGCTGCTGCTCCACCACACTGCCCTGCATTGTGCTTCAGTAGATCTGCCCTCTCCAATATGCTCTTGGCCATAACCCACACAAGACAGAGTTGCAGGCCTGGCAGTGTGCAAACCACCCCTACAGTAGCCAGTACCACTCCAAAGTGACTCCTTTCCCTGAGTGAGGGGTAGATTACTACACAAACCAGTCAGAATGCTTCCCCACCAATGGGATTGAGAAAATGATCTCATTGTAGGCTTCATCTATCAATGGAAGCCCCTCAGGGACAACACAGGGAAAGTACCCTGTAGTTCTCTGCTTCTGCATCTCTGGCAAAGGCCAGAGTCTGACTAGTCTGACTAGTCTGACACAAGTCCAGGTTAGCCCAAGATTCCCCATTAACACCACAGGGACCAAACACTACAAATAACAGGCAAAGAGATATAACATAATAAAATAAAAGTATGATATAGTGTCCCTCTTCAACCCTACTACAGTTGTTCGCTTAAAATCTTAATTTATCTGACATGAGGATTGCTACTGAGCTTATTTTGATGACCATGAGCATGATAAATGGTTCTCCACACCCTCACTTTTTTTATTTTTTTAAATTTTTTAAAATTATGTTATGTTAGTCACCATACAGTACACCGTTACTTTTTGATGTAGTGTTCCATGATTCATTGTTTGCATATAACAGCCAGTGCTCCATGCAATAAGTGTCCTCCTTAATATTCATCACAGGTCTAGTCCATCCCCCACCCCCTTCCCTCTGAAACCTTCAGATTGTTTCCTGGAGTCCATAGTCTCTCATAGTTCATCTCCCCCTCTGAGTCCCCCAGCTCAGTTTTTCCTTCCTTCCCTTAATGTCCTCTATGCTATTCCTTATGTTCCATGTGTAAGTGAAACCATATGTTATTTGCCTTTCTCTGCTTGACTTATGTCACTTAGCATGATTCCCTCCAGTTCCACCCACGTTGATGCGAATAGTCGGTATTCATCCTTTCTGATGGCTGAGTAATTTTCCATTGTATATATGGATGACATTTTCTTTATTCATTCATCTGATGAAGGGCATCTCAGCTCCTTCCACAGTTTGGCTATTGCAGACCTTACTCCTATGAACATTGAGCTGCATGTACCCCTTCGTTTCAGTAAATCTGTACTTTGGATTAAATACTCAGTAGGGCAATTGCTGGGTCATAGAGTACTTCTATTCTTAATTTTTTAAGGAACCTCCATACTACACACTGAAGTGGCTATACCAACCTGCATCCCACCAACAGAGTAAGAGGGTTCCCCTTTTTCCACATCTTCTCCAACATTTGCTGTTTCCTGCCTTGTTAAATTTTGCCACTCTTACTGGTGTAAGCTGGCGTCTCAATGTCATTTCGATTTGATTTTCCCTGATGGCTAATGATGTTTAACATTTTTTAATATGTCTGTTAGACATTTGTATGTCTTCCTTGGAGAAGTGTCTGTTCATGTCTTCTGACCATTTTTGACATTATTTGTTTTAGTTATTATTTGTTTGTTCGTTTTGGGGGGTGTTGAGTTTAAGAAGTTCTTTATAGATCTTGGATACCAGCCTTTTATCTGTTATGTCATTTGCAAATGTCTTCTTCCATTCTGTGGGGTGCCTCTTAGTTTTGTTTGACTGTTTCCTTTGCTGTGCAGAAGTTTTTATCCTGACAGTCCCAAAAGTTCATTTTTGCTTTTGTTTCCCTTGCCTTTGGTGATGTGTCTTGAAAGAAGTTACCTTGGCCAATGTTGAAGAGGTTACTGCCAATGTTCTCCTCTAGAATTTTGATGGATTCTCATCTCACATTGAGTTTTTTCATCCATATAGAGTTTATCTTTGTGTATGGTGTAAGAGAACGGTCAAGTTTCATTATTTTGTATATAGCTGTCCAATTTTCCCAGCACCATTTATTGAAGAGATTGTCTTTTTTCCATTGGGTATTCTTTCCTGATTTGTCAAAGATTAGTTGACCAAAGAATTGAGGATCCATTTCTGGAGACTCTATTCTTTTCCATTGATCTATGTGTCTGTTTTTATGCCACTACTATACTCTCTTGTTGATTACAGCTTTCTAATATAGCATGAAATCAGGCAACATGATACCCCCAGCTTTATTTTTCTTTTTCAAAATTATGTTGGCTATTCGAGGTTGTCTCTGGTTCCATACAAATTTTAGTATTGTTCGTTCCAACTCTTTGAAAAATGCCATTGGTATTTTGATAGGGATGTCATTGAAAGTGTATATTGCTCTGGGTAGCATAGACATTTTAACAATGTTTATTCTTCCAATCCACGAGCATGGAATGTTTTTCCATCTTTTTGTGTCTTCTTCAGTTTCTTTCATAAGTGTTCTGTAGTTTCTAGAGTACAGATCATTTACCTCTTTTGTTAGGTTTATTCCTAGGTACCTTATGGTCTTTAGTGCTATTGTAAATGGAATTGATTCCATAATTTAACTTTCTACAGTTACATTGTGAGTGTATAGAAAAGCAACTAATTTCTGTGCATTGATTTTGTATCCTTCCATGTTGCTGAATTCCCGTATGAGTTCTAGTACTTTGGGGGTGGAGTCTTTTGGGTTATCCACAGAAAGTATTATGTCATCTGCAAAGAAAGAGAGTTTGACTTCTTCTTTACCAGTTTGATCAACTTTTATTTCTTTTTGTTGTCTGATTTCTAAGGCTAGGACTTCTAGTACTACGTTGAACAATAGTGGTAAGTGTGGGCATCCTTACCATGTTCCTGATCTTAAGGGAAAAGCTCTCAGATTTTTCCTATTGAGAATAATATTCGCTGTGGGCTTTTCATAGATGGTATTTATGGTATTAAGGAACATTACCTCTATCCCTACACTTTGAACTGTTTTAATCAGGAAAGAATGCTGTATTTTGTCAAATGCTTTTTCAGGATCAATTGAGAGGATGGTATGGTTCTTGTCTTTTTTTAAATTAACGTATTGTATCACATTGGTTGATTTGCAAATGTTGAACTTCCCTTGCATCCCAGGAATAAATCCCAATTGGTCATGATGGATAATCCTTTAATGTAATGTTGGATTTTATTGGCTAGGATCTTGCTCAGTATTTTGGCATCCATATTCATCAGGGATATTGGTCTGTAATTATCCGTTTAGATGGGGTCTTTGCCTCGTTTTGGAATCAAAGTAATGCTGGCCTCATAGAACAAATTAGGAAGTTTTCTTCTGTTTCTATTTTACAAAACAGCTTCAGGAGAATATGTATTATTTCTTCTTTGAATGTTTGGTAGAATTCCCCTGGAAATCTGTCAGGCCCTGGACTCTTGTTTTGGGGGAGGTTTTTGATCACTGCTTCAATTTCATTTCTGGTTATTGGTCTATTCAGATTGCCATTTCTTCCTGTTTCAGTCTTGGTGGTTTATAGGTGTCCAGGAAGGCATCCATTTCATCCAGGTTGCTTAATTTATTGGCATATAGTTTCTGGTGATAATTTCTAATAATTGCTTCTATTTCCTTGCTGTTAGTCATGATCTTTCCCCTTTCATTCATGATTTTATTAATCTGGGTCCTGTTTTCTTTTGGATAATTATGGGCAGTGCTTTATCAATCTTATTAATTTTTTCAAAGAACTAGCTTCTAGTTTCATTGATATGCTCTAATGTATTTCTGGTATCTAGTTCATTGATCTCTGCTCTAGTCTTTATTATTTCTCATCTCCTGCTTGGTTTAGGCTTTATTTGTTGTTCTTTCTACAGTTCTTTCAGGTGTAAAGTTAGCTTGTATATTTGGGATTTCTTTAATTTTCTGAGGCTTGGATGGCTATGTATTTCCTTCTTAGGACCTCTGCAGTATCCCATAGGTTTTGGACTAATGTGTTTTTATTCTCGTTAGTTTCCAGCATTCTTTAAGTTCTTCTTTAAGTTCCTGTTTGACCCAAACATTCTTAAGCAGGATGGTTTTTAGGTTCCAAGTGTTGAATTCCTTCCAAATTTTCCCTTGTGATTGAATTCCAGTTTCAAAGCATTGTGGTCTGAGAATATGCAGGGAATAATCTCAGTCTTTTGGTATTGGTTTACACCTGATTTGTGACCCAGTATGTGGTCTATTCTGGTGAAAGTTCCATGTGCATTTGAGAAGAATGAGTATTCTGTTGTTTTAGGGTGGATTTTTCTGTATATATCTATGAGGTCCATCTGGTCCAGTGTGTCATTCAAAGTTCTTTTTTCTTTTCTGATCTTCTGCTTAGATGATCTGTCTATTGCTTAGAATGGAGTGTTGACGTTTCCAACTATTAAAGTATTATAATCAATATGTTTTTTTATTTTGGTTACCAGTTGGCTTATGTAGTTGGCTGCTCCCATGTTGGGGGCATAGATATTTACAAATGTTAGTTGATCTTGTTGGATAGACCCTTTAAGAATGATATAGTCTCATTATGTATCTCTTACTACAGTCTTTAGCTTAAAATCTAATTTGTCTGATATAAGAAGTGCTACCCTAGCTTTCTTTTGAGGTCTGTTGGATTGAAAAATTGTTCTCCATCCCCTCACTTTCACTCTGGATGTATCTTCAGGTTCAAAATGAGTCTCCTGTAGACAGCATATGGATGGGTCATGTCATTTCATCCAATCTATAACCCTGTGCCATTTCATGGGAGCTTTAGGCCATTATCTTTTGAGCGACTATTGAGAGATATGATTTTAGTGCCATAATGCTGCCTGTGAAGTCCCTGTTTCTATAGATTGTCTTTGTAACTTTCTGGTCTATATTACTCTTGGGGTCATTCTTCTTTTATGGAACCCCCCTTAAAATTACTTGTAGGGCCGGATTGGTGGTCACATATTCTTTCAGGTTCTGCCAGTCCTAGAAGCTCCTTGTCTCTCCGACCATTCTGAATGACCGCATTGTTGGATAAGGTATTCATGATTATATGTTCTTCTCATTGAGTACCCTGAATATGTCCTTCCAGCCCTTTCTGGCTTGCCAAGTCTCTGTAAGCAGGTATGACGTTATTCTGATGTTCCTCCCTCTGTATGTAAGAAATCATTTTCCCTCCAGCTGCTTTCAGGATTCCTTCTTTGCTTCTAAGATTTGTGAGAGATCCTATTGTATGTAGTGCATCGATCTGTTCTCATTGATCTTATAACTGTTAAGTCTATCCATTCCAGTGTGTCATTTACAGCCGTTCTTCCCTTGATGATTTTTTGTATATATAATCTGTATATTGATGTAAGGATGGTATTAAAGACACCTTCCATTATTGTATTATTATAAATTAGCTCCCTTATGTTTGTTATTAATTGTGATATGTATTTGAGTGCTCTTGTTTTGGTTGCATAAGTTTCCAATTGGTATATCTTCTTTTTGGACTGTCCCCTTTATTATGGTATATTTTCCTTCTTTGTCACTTGCTGCAGTCTTTGTTTTAAAGTCTACTTCCACCTGGAAGGCAGTTAAGATGGCAGAGAAGTAGTGGGGTCTTAAGCTTGTCTTGTCCCTCAAACACAGCTATATATTTTTCAAATTATTCTGAGCACCCAAGAAATCAATCAGAGGGCTGAGAAAACAAAAATGCAAATCTACAAGTACTAAAGTGACAACATTTTGGAAGGTAGGAGGTACAGAATGTTTTCATGGGGGAGATATAGGTGTGGTTAAGGTGGCAGGGAGAGAGCCTGCTTACAGAGTCTTCCACAAAGTATTACAAGCAGTGGAGTGTAAAATCTGAATTTACAGAAGTCTGCTACCATGCGGCATGTGCCTGTCTTAAAGGTGCTCGGTTAGCAAGGTGGAGAGGAATCCCAGGAGTGACAGGGTGGCCTGAAGATCCCCTGGGTAGCAATAATGGGAGGCACCAATGGGCTGCATTTTTCGCAAGCATAGGTGCTATGAAGCCCTCTGAGAGCAGGAAGTCTTGGTGCAGGCTTTCTGCTCTGTTTTGCCATTAAACTCCTAATTCTTCACAGTCATGTGACCACTTTCTTGGGACTGTCCAGCAAAGAACAAAAACATGGTGAGACCCTCTCCCAGAGGAGCAGGATGGGTCTTGGCCATGGGATTCCCTTAAACATGGAGTTCTGAAACTAAGTTGTGCACTTGAGATAAAAATGATAGGACACAGGCAGGGTGAACACAGGGTTTAGACAGAACCAGGGGACACAGGAGGGTGATTGCTCTCCTGTGAGGGCTCACTGAAGGGTGGGGGTGTGAACTTCCAGCTCTGGGGCTAGATAGCAGGGCTCCACCATATTCACCCCACCATCAACACGGAAAGATTTCAGGACACAATACAGCACCACCTAGTGGAAGTGGGAGCCACCTACACCAAGCCCCACCCACCTTGTGCCCTAGAGTCCCATTTCCCCTGAAACAAGGGAGCCTAAGAATCAGCACAGCAGGTCATGTCCCAGAAGACCTGCACAAATGACTCACTTACACCAAGTCTACTGATCATAGAGACCTGCAAACTCCAGCTCTAGGGGAAAAAGGATCTTCCTTTTAATTTTTATTCTCTTTTTAAATTTTTTTTCATTTATTTTTTTATTTTTTCAATTCCATGTTTTTTCTATTATTCTTATTTTTTAATTTTAATGTTTATATATTGTTTACATATATCTTTTATTTCCCTTCTCTCTGTCTTTCTTTCTTTCATTTTGGAATCGAGATTCTTTTAAGTAGCAGACCAAAACACACCCAGGATCTAGTTTTTTTGTTTTCGGTTTTTTTTTGTTGTTGTTTTTTGTTCTTGTTGTTGTTTCTTTATTCTTTTCTGGACAAAATGACGAGATGGAGAAATTCAACCCAAAAGAAAGAACATGAAGTAGAACTCATAACCAGGAATTTAGTCAATACAGATATTAGTAAGATGTCTCAACAAGAATTTAGAACAATGAGTATAAGGATATAACTGGGCTGGAAAAAAGCATACAAACACTAGAGAATCCCTTACTGCAGAGATAGAAGAAATAAAATCTAGTCAGGATGAAACAAAAAATGCTGTACCAAGATGCAATTCAAGTGGAGGCAAGAAAAATGAAGATAGATGAAGCAGAGGAGCAAATCAGTGATAGAGAAGATCCAATTATGGAAAATAATGAAGCTGAAAAGAAGAGGGGAAAGAAGGCATTGGAACACAAAGGTAGGCTTAGGTAACTCAGAGGCTTATTGAAACGGAATAGCATTCATATCATAGGAGTCCCAGAAGATGAAGAGAGAGAAAAAAGGGGCAAAACCTTTATTTGAGCAAATTATAACTGAACTTCCCAAATCTGGGAAGGACACAGACATCAAAATCCAAGAAACACAGAGAACTCTCAGTAAATTCATCAAAGATGACTATTGCCAAGGTATATCATAGTCAAATTCACAAAACACAAAGACAAAGAATCTTGAAAGTAGCAAAAGAAAAGTCATTAACCTACAAGAGAAGACACATGAGATTCACAGCAGATCTCTCCACAGAAACTTTGCAGGCCAGAAAGCGGTGGAGGCAAATAGCCAATGTGCTGAATGGGAAAACTATGCAGCCAAGAATTATTTTTCCAGCAAGGCTTTCATTCAGAATAGAAGAAAGGACAAAGAGTTTTCCAGACTAACAAGGTGTTCATGACCACTAAAGCAAACTAGCAAGATATTTTAAGAGGGAGTCTCTGAGTGGGATAAAAAAAAAAGGTCCAAAAGCAACAAAGACTAGAAAGGACCAGAGAACATCACCAAAAACACCAATTCTACAAGTAACACGATGGCACTAAATTCATATCCTTCAGTAATAAATCTTATGTAAATGGAGTAAAAGCTCCAGTCAAAAGACATAGGACATCAGAACTGATTTAAAAAAAAATACAAGATCCATTTGTATTGTCTGTATCCTGCCTAGAAAGGACTCATTTTAGACCAAAGACCCTGCAGTTTGAAAGTGAAGGGATGAAGAGCCATATATCATGCTAATGGATGTCAAAACAAAGCCAGAAGAGCCGTACTTACATCAGGCAGACTAGATTTTAAAACAAAGGCTGTAAAAAGAGAAGAAGAAAGGCATTATAACATAATTAAGTTGTCTGTCCATCAAGAAGATCTAACAATTGCAAATATTTATGCCCCCAACTAGGGAGCACCCAAATATATAAATCAATTAATAATAAACATAAAGAAACTCACTGATAAAAATACAATAATATTAAGGGAATTTAATACCTCACTTACAACAATGAACAGATCATCTAAGCAGAAAATAAATAAGAAAACAACTGTTTTCAATGACACACTGGAGCAGATTACTTAACAGATATAGTCAGAAAATATTATCCTAGAGAAGCAGAATGCACATTCTTTTCAAATGCACATGAAACATTCTCCAAAAGAGATCACATACTGAGTCACAAATCACTCCTCAAAAAGTACAAAAAGATCAAGAACATACAATGCTTATTTTCAGGCCACAATGTTATGAAACTTGAAGTCAACTACAAGAAAAAATTTTGAGCAACCTCAAATACATGGAGGTTAAAGAACGTCCTACTAAAGAATGAATGGGTTAACCTGAAAATTAAAGAAGAAATTAAAAAATAATACATGGAAACAAATGAAAAAGAAAACAGAACAGTTCAAAACTTTTGGCATGCAGCAAAGTCAGCCCTATGAAGGAATTATATTGCAATACAGACCTGCCTGCAGAAGCAAGAAAAGTCTCAAATACAAAACCTAATCTTACACCTAAACGAGCTTGAAAAGTAGCAGGAAATAAAGCCTAAAGCCAGCAGAAGAAGGGAAATAATAAAGACTAGAGTAAAAATGAATGATATAGAAAGAAACAAAACCAGTAGAATGAATTAACAAAACTGAGAGCTGGGTTTTCAAATGAATTAATAAAATTAATAAACCTGTAGACAGACTTATGAAAAAAAAGAGAAACCACCAAATAGATAAAAATATGAATGACAAAAGAGGTACCACAACCAACACCAAAGAAATACAATCATAAGGTAATAGTATGAACAATTATATGCCAACAAACTGGGCAATCTTAAAGACATGAACAAATCTTAGAACCATACAAACTACCAAAGCTGAAACAGGGAGAAAGAGAAAATTTGAACACACCCATAACCAGCAAAGAAAATGAATCAGTAACCTAAAATTTACCAACAAACAAAAGTTCATGGTCAGATGGCTTCGCAGGGTAATTCTACCAGGCATTAAAAGAAGAGTTAATATGCATTCTTCTCAAACTGTTCTAAAAAAAATGGAAATGGAAAGAAAACTTCCAAGCTCATTCTACAATGCCAGCATTACCTTGATTCCAAAACCAGAGACCCCACTAAAAAGTTTTTTTTTAAAAGGGGTCAAAATACAAGCAAATTGAATTTAATAGTACATTAAACAAATTATTCACCACAATCAAATGGGACTTTTTCCTGGTCTGCAGGGCTGATTCAATTTTTGCAAGTAAATCAACGTGATGCATCACATTAATCAAAGAAAGGATAAGAAACATATGATTCTGTCAATAGATGAAGAAAAAGCATTTGATAAAATACAGCATCCTTTCTTGAGAAGAACCCTGAGCAAAGTGCGGATAGATGGAACATACCTCAACTTCATAAAAACCATATACGAAGGACCCACAGCTAATATCATCCTCAACAGGGAAAATACAGGTCCTTTCCCCACAGTCAGGAAGAAGACAAGGATGTTCACTCTCACCATTACTATTTAACATAGTACTGGAAGTCTTAGCCTCAACAATCAGACAACTAAAAGAAATAAAATACATTTAAATTGGCAAGGAAGAAGTCAAACTTTCACTATTTGCAAGTGACATGATAGTCTACGTAGGAAACCTAAAAGATTCAACAAAAAAAAATGCTGGAACTAATACATGAATTCAGCAAAGTTGAGGACATGAAATCAATGTGCAGAAATATGCTGCATTTCTGTACACAAATAACAAAGTAGCAGAAGAAATAATCAAGAAATCGATCCTATTTGCAATTGCAAAAAACAGTAAAATACCTAGGAAGAAACCTAACCAAAGAGGTAAAAGATCTGTACTCTCAAAAAATACAAAACTCTTATGAATGAAATCAAAGAGCACACAAAGAAATGGAAAAGCATTCCATGCTCATGCATTGGAAGGAAAAGTATTGTTAAACTATATATACAACCCAAAACAACCTACACATTTAATGCTCTCCCCATCAAAATACCACCAGCATTTTTCACAGAGCTAGAACAAACAATCTTAAAATTTGTATGGGACCACAAAAGACCCTGAATAGCCAAATCAATCTTTTAAAAGAACAAAGCAGGAGGCATCACCATTCCAGGCTTCAAGTTATATTATTAAACTGGATTGATCAATACAATGTGGTACATGGGGGCGCCTGGGTGGCTCAGTCGTTAAGCGTCAGCCTTCAGCTCAGGGCGTGATCCCAGGGTCCTGGGATCAAGCCCCACATTGGTCTCCATGCTCCACTGGGAGCCTGGTTCTTCCTCTCCCACTCCCCCTGCTTGTGTTCCCTCTCTCACTGGCTGTCTCTCTGTGTTAAATAAATAAATACATAAATACATAAAATCTTAAAAAAAGACAGTATGGTATTTGGACAAAAATAGATACATAGATCAATAGGACAGAATAGAAAACCCAGAAAACCCAGAAATGAACCTACAACTATATGGTCAATTAATCTTCAACAAAAGAGAAAAGAATACCCAATGGAGAAAAGACAGGCTCTTCAACAAACAATGTTGAGAAAACTGGACAACAACATGCAGAAGAATGAAACTGGACCATGTTATTACACCATACACAAAAATAAATTCAAATGGTTTAAAGACCTAAATGTGAGACAAAAACACAGGAAGAACACAGGAAGTACCCTCTTTGACATTGGCTGTAGCAATTTCTTACTATATATGTCTCCCGAGGTTAGGGAAACAAAAGTAAAAATGAACTATTGAGATTTCATCAAGATAAAAATGTTCTGCACAGTGAAGGAAACAATCAACAAAACTAAAAGGCCACCTATGGAATGGGAGAAGTTATTCGCAAATGACATCTCTGATAAAGGGTGAGCATCCAAAATCTATAAAGAACTTATCACACTCAACACCTTAAAAAGAAATAATACAATTTTTAAAAGGCCAGAGACATGAATAAACATTTTTCCAAAAAAGAAGTACAGATGGCTAAGAGATATGAAAAGATACTCAACATCACTCATCATCAGGGAAATACAAATTAATACTAAAATGTCATATCAACTCAGACCTGTCAGAATGGCTAAAATTAACAACAGGAAACAGCAGGTGTTGGCTAGGATGTAGAGAAAGGGGATCCCTCTTGCGCTATTGGTGGGAATGAAAACTGGTGCTGCCACTCTGGGAAACAGTATGGAAGTTCCTGAAAAGTTAAAAATAGAACTACCCTATGATCCAGCAATTGCACTACTAGGCATTTACCAAAAGAATACAAAAATACGGAACTGAAGGGGTACATGCACGCTGATGTTTATAGTAGCATTATCAACAATAGCCAAGTTATAAAGAGTCCAAACGTCTATCAACTAATGAATGGATAAAGAATTTAAATATATACACATAGGTAAAGAGTATAAATATATATACACACACACACACACACACATATATATATGTGTGTGTGTGTACGTACATATTTGTGTGTGTGTGTATATATATATATATATATATATATATATATATATATATATATGGAATATTACTCAGTGGTAAAAAAAAATGAAACCCTCTCATTTGCAACCAGTGGATGGTGATAGAGAATATGCTAATGAAACAAGTCGGTCAGAGAAAGACAAAAAAACATACGATTTTACTCATATGAGAATGAGTTAGGTGGATCATGGGTATTAAGGAGGGCACTTGTGATGAGCACAAGGTGTTTTATGTAAGTGATGAATCACTAAATTCTATACCTAAAACTAATATTACACTGTATGTTAACTAACTGGAATTTAAATAAATACTCAGAGAAAGAAAAGACAAATATCACTTGAGGTAAAGGATTGAACCTTAATCATAATATTAGACCAATTATTTCATTTTACAACCCAAAAATTAAGACCTAGTTAGCTTAAATACCAGCTTATATTTATTGGCAGAAATCTTGAGACAACAACCTGATTTGTTTTTACAATTCAATACTCTTTCTATCACAGTAATGAAAAGTTAATGAGAATGAAGTTAAAAATATTAAGTGTTCAAATAAGGCAAAAGAGTAGCAGAAGGACAAAATGATGCTATTATCAGCTTTAATAATTTTATTCTTTTTTTATATAGGCACTGTACATATATATTCATATACTCTGAAATTTCCAGATTTATCTTGGCATAGCTTAGGGGCTATAAGGTAAATCAAAATAATCTTGAAGTCTTAAATTCAAAGATGTTTGATGATAGTAATTCACAGCTACAAATGTTTTAAGTGACTTTAAATTTTTAAGCATATTTTGCTAGTTTTATACTGTGGCAGTTTATGTATAGGAGTCTCATTAAAAACTTGTGAAAAAATGATCAACTAGTCATATATACATTTTAATATTAAAAAGATTCTGTTTATACAAACTTCCTATAATTCTGTATCACAAAGACAATGAGTTATTAGTAAAGTATGGTAATCCAGTTGTTCATTTTAACTTTTTCATCCTTGAAAATACCACATCACAAACTATGATTAGCATTGGAACTAGAGCAGATCCAGCCAATTATACACCAAGCCTGGCTTTGTGTCCAATGGAGGTTAAAATCTGATGCCTCACTAAAAATCATACCTTGCTCCAACCCCAATGACTCTAACTGTAAAATAGTACATCAAGGAAGAAAATGTATTTCCATATCAGCTGATGATCACTGCATAACCTATACCATAAGGATTAATAGTCCTTCTAATTTTATCCTAGCTAGTGTGCTTGCAGAACCTTTTCTAATTCATATATATCTAACCCTTTCTTTGAAAGAACACTGCATTTTTAAATAGAATACTGCTGTTCTATTTAGGGAAATCAAAAATAAAAATTAAAACAGCTTTTAAATATTTAAAATAGAGTCATGGAGACAAAGATGGCAGAGGAGTAGGGGACCCTTTTTCAGCTGGTCCCCTGAATCAAGCTGGATATCTACCAGACCATCCTGAACACCGAAGAAATCAGCCTGAGACATAGGAAGATACATCTGGATCTCTGCAAATGAACATCTCCAGCACTGAGTATTGAGATACGGAGCAGGGATCTGTGAATCCACACACAGATATCAGAAGATAAACGGAGGGGGATGGAACCACTGTGCTTGGGCTCCAGGAAGCAATAGCCTCCTGCACTGGGAGGTGGGCCAGACTCGTGGACCAGTAGCAGTGGGGAAACCAGACTGGGACTGGGAGCTCCAGAGCACACACATGAACCAGAATGAAATGGCAGCTCGGGAGCGCAAGCACAACCAGACAGAAAACCAGAGCTCCAAATTGCACATGAATCACACTGAAACAGGGAGATAAGTAGGGCCTGCGGGAACTGGGGGTGGATGGCGGAGATAGAAGCACAAACAGCAGAGATTTGCTGGCCCTGGGACTGGGGGCTGGGAGAGTGGTGGTTGGGCATACAACACGGGACCCTGCGGGATTTTGACCAGCACCAACAGAAGCAGAGTTAGAGTGCTCAGGAGAGCTTAGTGAAGAGCAGATTGCAATCTCTTTGTTCTGAGACAGAGGCTTGGACATGGCCACTGCTTCCCTTACTCTCAGAAGAATCACAGAAAGCCACCAGGGAAAGCTGCCAGAGAACAAAAGCATGGAAAAACTGGTTTGCACCATGCCCATCCATCCCCCCCCAAGGGGACAGGGCAACTCTACCCAAACAGGGTTGCCTGAGTATCAGTATGGCAGGCCTATCCCACAGGAAGCAGGCTAGAACCAAGAAGCACACATCCCTAAGGTCCCTGAAAAACAAGTGCACCTTTGGTCCTGGTCAAACATTGGGACTCTGTACATCCCCATAAACACTCCTCATCAGAATGACAAGGAGGAGGAACCCCCAACAAAGGAAAGAAACAGAGACTGTGGTCTCTGCCACAGAACTAATAAATACGGATATAATCAAATTGTCAGAAATGTATTTCAGAGTAACAGTTGTCAAGATGATGTGTAGGTTTCAAAAAAATATTAACAAAAATATAGAATCTCTAAGGGCTGAAATGAGAGTGAATCTGGCAACAATTAAGAATGTTATGAATCAAATGCAGTCTAAACTGGATGCTCTGATGGTCAGGGTAAATGAGGCAGAAGAAAGAATTAAAGTGTTGGAAGATGAGATGAAAGAAAAGAAGGAAAAAGTGGGAACTTGGCTTAAAAAACTCCAATTTCAAGAATGTAGAATATGGGAGATTACTGACTAAATAAAACTTTCCAATGTCAGAATCATCGGCATGCCAGAGGGAGTGGAGAAAAAGAGAGGTCTAGAAGAGATATTTCAACAAATTGTAGCTGAGAACTTCCCTAATCTGGCAAAGGAAACAAACATTCGTGTCCAAGAAGCAGAGAGGACCCCTCCCAAAATCAATGAGAACAGACCAACACCACGTTACATAATAGTAAAATTCATAAATCTTAGATCCAAGGATAAAATCTTGAAAGCTGTAGGTGAAATACTCACGTACAGAGATAGGAACATCAGAATAACGTCAGATCTGTTTACAGAGACCTGGAAAGCCAGAAAAATTGGCAAGACATATTCAGAGCTCTAAGTGAGAAGAAAAAGCAACCAATGATCCTTTATCCAGCAAAGCTGTCATTTAGAATGAATGGAGAGACAAGGACCTTCCAAGACTGGCGGAAACAGAAAGACTATGAGACCACCAAGCCAGCCCTATAAGAAATATTAAGGGGGGTTCTATAAAATTAAAAAGACCTTGAAGAGTGATACAGAAGAGAAATTTACAATCTATAGAAACAAAGACATCACAGGCAGCATGACATCATTAAAATCATATCTCTCAATAATCACTCTCAATGTGAATGGCCTAAATTCTCAGATAAAAGGCCACAGGGTTGTAGATTGGATTAAAAGACAAGACCCATCCACATGCTGTCTAGAAGAGACTCATTGTGAACCTAAAGATACATGCAGGATGAAAGTGAAGGGACGGAGAACAAATTTTCATACCAACGGACCTCAAAAGAAAGCTGGGGTAACAATTCTTATATCAGACAGATTAGATTTTAAACTAAAGACTGTACTTAGAGATACAGAAGGACACGATATTATTCTGAAAGGGTTTATCCAAGAAGGGAATCTAACAATTATAAATATATATGCCCCCAACAGGGGAGCAGATAGATACAAAAGCCAACTCTTAACCAGAATAAAGAGACATATAGATAATAATACGTTAATAGTAGGGGACTGCAACACTCTGTCAACAATAGACAGATCAACTAAGCAGAAAATCAATAAAGAAAGAAGAGCTTTGAATGACATACTGGACCAGATGGACCTCATAGATATATACAGAACACTACACCACAGAACAACAGAATATTCATTCTTTTCAAATGCACATGGAACTTTCTCCAGAATAGATCACATACTGGGTCACAAAAGAGGTCTCAACTGATACCAAAAGACTGAGATTATTCCCTGAATATTCTCAGACCACAGTGCTTTGAACCTGGAATTCAATCACAGGGGAATATTTGGAAGAAACTCAAACACTTGGAAACTAAGAACCATCCTGCTTAAGAATGATTGGGTAAGCCAAGGAATTAAAGAAGGACTTAAGCAATTTATGGAAATGATTAAGATTGAAAACACATTGGTCCAAAACCTATGAGACACTGCAAAGGAGGTCATAAGGGGAAAATACACAGCCAACCAAGCCTTACTCAAAAGAACTGAATGATCTAAAATGCAGTTTTTATATTCTCACAAAGAAGCTGGAGTTGGAACAGAAGAACAGGCCTAACCCACTCATGAGAAGGCAGTTGATCAAGATTAGAGCAGAGATCAATGAATTAGAAACCAGAAGCACAGTAGAGAAGACCCACCAAACTAAAAGCTGGTTCCTTGAAAGAATAAATAAGATCGATAAGCCACAGGCCAGACTCATTCAAAAGAATAGAGAAAGGACCGAAATTAATAAAATTATGAATGAAAGGGGAGAGATCACAACCAACACCAATGAAATAAGAAGGATCATTAGAAAATTTTATCAACAGCTTTATGCCAATAAATTAAACAGCCTGGAAGAAATGAATACCTTCCTGGAAACCTATAAACTACCAAGACAGAAACAGGAAGAAATTGATGATTTAAACAGACTGATTAATTATGAAGAGATTGAAGCAGTGATCAAAAACTTCCCGAAAAACAAGACTCCAGGGCCTGTTGGATTCCCGGGAGAATTCTACCAAACATTCAAAAAAGAAATAATACCTATTCTCCTGAAGCTGTTTAAAAGAAAAGAAACAGAAGGAAAACTACCAAACACATTCTATGAGGCCAGTATTACCTTGATCCCCAAACCAGGCAAAGATCCCTGCAAAAAGTAGAATTACAGACAGATATCCCTGATGAACATGGATGCCAAAATTCTCAAAAAGATCCTAGACAATAGGATCCAACAGTACATTAAAAGGATTATCCATCATGACCAATTGGGATTCATACCTGGGATGCAAGGGTGGTTCAACATTCACAAATGGATAAGTGTGATAGATCATATCAACAAGAAAAGGGTCAAGAACCATATGATCCTCTCAATAGATGCAGAAAAATCATTTGACAAAATACAGCATCATTTCCTCATTTAAACACTGCAGAGTGTAGGGATAGAGGGTACATTCCTCAATTTCATAAAAATCATCTATGAAAAGCCTACAGCAAATATCATTCTCAATGGGGAAAAGCTGGAAGCCTTTCCCTTAAGATCAGGAACACAATAAGGATGCCCACTCTCGCCATTATTATTCAACATAGTATTAGAAGTCTTGAAACAGCAATCAGACAACAAAAAGGGATAAAAGGTATCCAAATCAGAAAAGAAGAAGTCAAACTGTCTCTCTTCATAGCCATGACATGATACTCTATATGGAAAACCCAAGAGAATTCCCCCAAAGTAATAGAAGTTAGAGTGATTCAGTAATGTGGCGGGAAAGAAAATCAATGTTCAGAAATCAGTTGCATTTCTATACATGAACAATGAGACTGAAAAAAGAAAATTTAGGGAATCCATTCCATTTACAATAGCACCAAAAATCATACGTTATCTCGAATTAACTTAACTAGAGACATAAGTTATCTATATTCTAGAAACTACAAATCACTCTTGAAAGAGATTGAAGAAGACACAAACAGGTGGAAAAATATTCCATGCTCATGGATCGGAAGAATTAACATACTTATAATGTCTATGCTATCCAGTGCCATCTACACTTTCAATGCCATCCCAATCAAAATACCAATGACAATTTTCAAATAGCTGGAACAAACAGCCCTTAAATTTGTGTGGAACCAGAAAAAGCCCCATATCGCCAAGGAATTGTTGAAAAGGAAAAACAAAGCTGGGGCATCATGTTGCCGGATTTCAAGCTGTACTACAAAGCTGTGATCACAAAGACAGCATAGTACTGGCAGAAAAAAAAAGACACATAGACCAATGGAACAAAATAGAGAACCCAGAAATGGACCCTTGGTTCCTTGGCAACTTATCTTTGACAAAGCAGGAAAAAAATATCCGGTGGAAAAAAGACAGTCTGTTCAATAAATGGTGCTGGGAAAATTGGAGAGATATATGCAAAAGAATGAAACTTGACCACTCTCTCACACCATACACAAAGATAAACTCCAAATGGATGAAAGACCGTGATGTGAGACAGGAATCCATCAAAATCCTACAGGAGATCATAGGCTGCAACCTCTCTGACATCGGCCAAAGCAACCTTTTTCATGGCACATCTCCAAAGGCAGGAGAAACAAAAGAAAAAATGAACTTGTGGTACTTCATCAAGATAAAGATCTGCACAGCCAAGGAAACAGTCAAACAAACTAAGGGGCAGCCTACAGAATGGGAGAAGATATTTGCAAATGACACTACATATAAAAGACTGGTATCCAAGATCTACAAAGAACGTCTCAAACTCAATACTCAAGAAACAGATAAACATTATTTGANCCTTTCCCTTAAGATCAGGAACACGACAAGGATGCCCACTCTCGCCACTATTATTCAACATAGTACTAGAAGTCCTTGCAACAGCAATCAGAAGACAAAAAGGGATCAAAGGTATCCAAATCGGCAAAGAAGAAGTCAAACTGTCTCTCTTTGCAGATGACATGATACTCTATATGGAAAACCCAAAGGAATCCACTCCCAAACTATTAGAAGTTATAGAACAATTCAGTAAGGTGGCAGGATACAAAATCAATGCCCAGAAATCAGTTGCATTTCTATACACGAATAACGAGACTGAAGAAAGAGAAATTAGGGAATCCATCCCATTTACAATAACACCAAAAACCATGCGTTACCTTGGAATTAACTTAACCAGAGACGTAAAGGACCTATATGCTAGAAACTATAGATCACTTTTGAAAGATATTGAGGAAGACATAAAAAGATGGAAAAATATTCCATGCTCATGGATTGGAAGAATTAACATAGTTAAAATGTCCATACTACCCAGAGCAATCTACACTTTCAATGCTATCCCGATCAAAATACCGAGGACATTTTTCAAAGAACTGGAACAAATAGTCCTTAAATTTGTATGGAACCAGAAAAGGCCCCGAATCTCCAAGGAACTGTTGAAAAGGAAAAACAAAGCTGGGGGCATCACAATGCCGGATTTCGAGCTGTACTACAAAGCTGTGATCACAAAGACAGCATGGTACTGGCACAAAAACAGACACATCGACCAATGGAACAGAATAGAGAACCCAGAAATGGACCCTCGGCTCTTTGGGCAACTAATCTTTGATAAAGCAGGAAAAAACATCCGGTGGAAAAAAGACAGTCTCTTCAATAAATGGTGCTGGGAAAATTGGACAGCTACATGCAAAAGAATGAAACTTGACCACTCTCTCACACCATACACAAAAATAAACTCCAAATGGATGAAAGACCTCAATGTGAGACAGGAATCCATCAAAATTCTAGAGGAGAACATAGGCAACAACTTCTATGACATCGGCCAGAGCAACCTTTTTCACGACACATCTCCAAAGGCAAGAGAAATAAAAGATAAAATGAACTTATGGGACTTTATCAGGATAAAGAGCTTCTGCACAGCCAAGGAAACAGTCAAAAAAACTAAGAGACAGCCCACGGAATGGGAGAATATATTTGCAAAGGACACCACAGATAAAGGACTGGTATCCAAGATCTACAAAGAACTTCTCAAACTCAATACACGAGAAACAAATAAACAAATCATAAAATGGGCAGAAGATATGAACAGACACTTTTCCAATGAAGACATACAAATGGCTAACAGACACATGAAAAAATGTTCAAAATCATTAGCCATCAGGGAAATTCAAATCAAAACCACACTGAGATACCACCTTACGCCAGTTAGAATGGCAAAGATAGACAAGGCAAGAAACAACAATTGTTGGAGAGGATGTGGAGAAAGGGGATCCCTCCTACATTGTTGGTGGGAATGCAAGTTGGTACAGCCACTCTGGAAAACAGTGTGGAGGTCCCTTAAAAAGTTAAAAATTGAACTACCCTATGACCCAGCCATTGCACTACTGGGTGTTTACCCCAAAGATACAGACGTAGTAAAGAGAAGGGCCATATGCACCCCAATGTTCATAGCTGCATTGTCCACAATAGCCAAATCATGGAAGGAGCCGAGATGCCCTTCAACAGATGACTGGATTAAGAAGCTGTGGTCCATATATACAATGGAATATTACTCAGCTATCAGAAAGAACGAATTCTCAACATTTGCTGCAACATGGACGGCACTGGAGGAGATAATGCTAAGTGAAATAAGTCAAGCAGAGAAAGACAATTATCATATGATTTCTCTCATCTATGGAACATAAGAACTAGGATGATCGGTAGGGGAAGAAAGGGATAAAGAAAGGGGGGGTAATCAGAAGGGGGAATGAAACATGAGAGACTATGGACTATGAGAAGCAAACTGAAGACTTCAGAGGGGAGGGGGTGGGGGAATGGGATAGACTGGTGATGGGTAGTAAGGAGGGCACGTATTGCATGGTGCACTGGGTGCTATACGCAACTAATGAAGCATCAAACTTTACATCGGAATCTGGGGATGTACTGTATGGTGATTAACATAATATAATAAAATAAAATTAAAAAAAAGAAACAGATAAACAAATAAAAT
>NC_048238.1:61063735-61141670 GCF_002007445.2 Ailuropoda melanoleuca
AATGGGCAGAAGATATGAACAGACACTTTTCCAATGAAGACATACAAATGGCTAACAGACATATGAAAAAATGTTCAAAATCATTAGCCATCTGTGAAATTCAAATCAAAACCACATTGAGATACCACCTTACACCAGTTAGAATGGCAAAAATGAAAGAGGGCATAATCAGAAGGGGGAATGAAGTATGAGAGTCTATGGACTCTGAAAAACAAACTGAGGGCTTCAGAGGGGAGGGGGTTAGGGGAATGTGATTAGCTGGTGATGGGTAGTAAGGAGGGCACGTATTGCATGGTGCACTGGGTGTTTTACACAACTAATGAATCATAGAACTTTACATCGAAAACCAGGGATGTACTGTAAGGTGAATAACATAATAAAATAAAAATATTATTATTAAAAAAAAGAATGGCAAAAATAGACAAGGCATGAAACAATAAATGTTGGAGAGAATGTGGAGAAACGGGATGCTTCCTACATTGTTGGTGGGAATGCAATTTGGTACTGCCACTTTGGAAAACAGTGTGGAGGTCCTTAAAAAGTTAAAAATTGAGCTACCTTATGACCCAGCCATTGCACTACTGTGTGTTTACCCCAAAGATACAGACGTAGTGAAGAGAAGGGCCATATGCACCCCAATGTTCATAGCAGCAATGTCCACAATAGCTAAATCGTGGAAGGAGCCGAGATGCCCTTCAACAGATGACTGGATTAAGAAGTTGTGGTCCATATATACAATGGAATATTACTCAGCTATCAGAAANATTCTCAACATTTGCTGCAACATGGACGACACTGGAGGAGATAATGCTAAGTGAAATTAAGTCAATCAGAGAAAGACAATTATCATATGATTTCTCTCATCTATGGAACATAAGAACTAGGATGATCGGTAGGGGAAGAAAGGGAAGAAGAAATGGGGAGTAAATAGAAGGGGGAATGAACCATGAGAGACTATGGACTCTGGGAAACAAACAGGGCTTCAGAGGGGAGGGGTGATGTAATGGGAGAGGCTGGTGATGGGTATTAAGGAGGGCATGTGTTGCATGGTGCACTGCGCATTATAAGCATGTAAGGAATCATGGAACTTTAAATCAAAAACTAAGGATGTACTGTATGGTGACTAACATAATATAATAAAAAATATTATTATTAAAAAAGCCCACAAAATCTAACTGGAAAGAGCTTATATTTATAGAAAAGTCCCTGAAGGGCTTTTTCTTTCTCTTGGATGATTTATAATCCATTGCTGGCTTAAGGAAGGACACCAAGGAAATGTGAATATGAACTACTGGTTTACTTTGTTTTAACATAGGTTAGCTCAATAATTACTTCTTTGGAAGATTAATTTGGCATTAGGGCATCAATTAATATAAGCAAAATTGTTAGAAACAGGGCTTAAGAAACATGTTACTGTGTTTACTGTAGATGTCCTGTTGATAATATTGGTCACAACACCTTTTTCAAGAGTGCTCATGAGAGACTAGTTCTCTGATTTTAGTAACAACAGCTCTCCTTTTTATTAACTGGTCTATATTTGTTGTTTAAGACAATGTGATTCTTACAACTGATGAGGTTTTCTTCCTTACATTGAAAACGTAAAAGTTCGCATCAAATTTGTAACTCATGTTTAGTAAATGTGAAGAATTTTTCAAGCAGGCATTTTGAATGCTAAGTCCATTCAGGTATTCTTCATCCAATCACTGTTATCTCATTTCCAAAGCCACAAACCCTTTCCAAGATTTACATAATGTGTATTGGTTACAATTATAGCCTCTACCCTTAGATCGTCTGTATTGGCTACTTTCAGTCCCTTACTATTGCAATGACAAAGTATTTACATACTCTGTACCTCAGTTTCTGCATTTTTTGAGCGGACATAATAATAGTACTTACCTCCTAGGGTTGTTATGAGCATTATTTTGATGTACTATGTGTACAGTTCTTAGAACAGAGCTTGACAGTACCAATGCATTGCCAAACTCCCGAGGATATCATTTATGTAGAGAGCAGTGTGAATGATGCCTTCTAGATTTGGACAATGTGGTGGTTCTGCTGACACATACCGAGTACAATACACAAGATAGCCATTGTTATTGTTGTCATATGCTCAGAAAGTGCAGATTTTTAATGGAGAAATAAATGGGATTTCATCTCTTTCCCTGTCACTGTGTTTCCACAAAGAAAAGTGAGTACATCAAAAACTCAGACTGTCACACAACTTTTTAACACTTGTAGGGCTCCCTCTCCACCTCTAAATAGAGCCAACTGCAATCCCATTTTGTGACTTTGTTGTCTACTAGATTAGTGAGATGAGAGCAGCATGTGATATCCAAGTATTATATGTAAATATGATGTCATTAGGCCATTCACCAGGCTTTTATTCAACCTGTAAACCGCAAATCTTGCATAAGGGAATTTTTCCTTTGGCCTTTTACCACAAACTTTCTTAAGGGTTTTTAGTGATTTTAACGTAAGTGCTATATTCTGGTTAGACTTAATATTTTTTTGGTCTTTTTGGTTTAAAATCTCATTTGAAGTTGAGAAAATATTTACAAATTTAATGTCAAATAAGCATATAGTTCCAACATACATATACCACTACCAGCACTATCACTAATACTACCCTTTGTAATTTGCTTAAATCTACCAGTCTGCCTGACAATTATCATCTTGAATGAGAGACCATGAGAATACAGAGGGAGGCTTGGAAAGCTTTGAAAAACACATGGATATCAAAATATTTAAATGACTATATATATATGTATATATATTAATAATTTTAGTGATATAATCTTACTTCAAATGAGACAGACCTTAAAAAGGGTGTTTCTCTTTAAAAGATAAAGATCTAATGATTGTCTTCAAAATCAGGAAGTCAGGTCTGCAGACAAACACACAAGCCTCAGTCTTGCCAAAATATATTCTATTTTCTAGCAAGCAGGCAAGGAGAGACTATAGTAGGAGAGATCACTGCACTTCCCTTCTCTTTGAATGGATTAATTAAGTAATTTTAAAGTATTTCACAGGGAGATGTGAATGACTATTTGGCCTCCTGCTTTGGGCTTGGACCAGGCTGAGCATGCTCTGTGGGTTGGCATCTCCCTAGGAATGGATGTTTCTGTTTTCATCTCTGGTTGAAAGAATTGTCTTAAAAAGACTGGCCTTAACTTTTAAGTGAGATTTTTTGGGTTTAAAAAGCCATAAACACAGACTAGATCACGGAGGTCATGAGGCGTTCAGGGAGGTGTATATTCTCAGTCGAAATGAAACATTGATTGGTTGAGAGTGAGCTGTTATCTTCACATTGTCTCATAAATATTAGAGTGGGCTCTGTCTACCTTCTTCAAGATCAGGAATCAACAATGAGCTGCCTCATTTTTTTTTCAGTCAAATTACTGACTTTTTCTCCATAAGGCCAATTCAAGGCCCTCTTACATTGTCTACTCAACTTTTAGTGAAAGACAAAACCAAGAAAGGAGCTAAAATAAAGCATTTCAAAACCCCATTTACCCACATGTCTAGATTTCCGAGGATAAGAGCACACCACAGGGAAACTGTTCAGCTCATTGCTTTAAGCTTTACATTAGGAAAGTCTGTGAAAAAAATATTGCAAATAGGGCTTCCAGTAACTGAATATGATTTCTTTCTTAAACCCCCATATCAATAACCATACTGTCAGCATCTAAAGAAATAAAGCAAATCAAGGGGGCTCATGATGTCACTATTTACTTTCTTTGGAATATGATGCTTTTGTTCCTTCAACAAATACTTATTGAATACTTACTGTTTGAAAAAACATTGGTTAGCAGAATGAGTTCATAATCTCTACCTCCTAAGAGAAAAAATAGAACTCATAGTTAAGTTGAATAAACAATCTGATTGTTTATTCAATGTTGCTTTAAGACATTGTAATAAAAACATACCATTAAAGGATGGGTATTTTCTTTAAAAAAGAAGATCTCAGTCAATGCTATGGGATTAATTGTGTACCTTTAAATTTTATTTGTTGAAGGTCTAACCCCCAGCACCTCAGAATATAATCTTGTCTAGAGATAAGGTCTTTACCCAGTTAATGAGACCATTAGAGTTGGCCCTAATCCAAGGGGATATTTGGAGACAGACTTGTGTATATGTGAGACAATAAATTTCTGTTATTTAAGTCAACCAGTGTATGGTACATTGTTACAAAAAGCCCTGGAAAACTAATACAGTCAAATTAAAAGTTCATAATTATGTGGGAGTCTCAAGTTTTCAACCGACATAAAAGTAAATGTCAATATGGGTATATGTACAAACACGCACACACACACTTTGAGGATATTTAAGGCAATCTTACTTGCATGTTTCTAAAATTTAACACTTCCATTTTATTTTTAAGCAAAAAACTATTGTTCTAATTCTATACGGAGATAAAAACAGTTATATTGAAGCAATTCCAGAAATGGTTTGTATTAACCCTGGACTGTTGTTAAAGTTGGAAGTGAATGACAAAAAGCAGAACATTATTAAAAAACAAATTAAAATAGACAAATGCTACATTAGATCCCAAGTGCTGGTTGCTTTGGGAATGACATTTCCATGGCTATGTTCTTCTCTGCCCATGTGAAATCCACGCACAGGGGCATGACATTTTTTAAAAGCAAAATTCCAGTGAGCAAGCAAATGTGAATTTGAACCCCAACTGTTCCTTTGGAGAAGAGGGAGGGATACATTTGACAGCAAAACATTGAAGACACTAGAGATTAAATAACTTCTGAGTTATTCATGGGATATTCTTCAAGGTAGCACTCAAATTAGAAATTATTTTCTATCAGAGAGGAGTTAAGATGGAGGACGAGTAGGGGATCCCTGTTTTAGCCGGTCCCCTCAGTCGAGCTGGTTAGGTACCAGACCAGCCTGAACATCCATGGAATCAGCCTGAGACGCAGGAATGTACATGTGGATCTCTACAAATGATCATCTCCAGCCCTGAGTATTGAGATACGGAGCGGGGAGCCCTGAAACCGCACACAGATATTGGAAGATAAATGGAAGGGGGAGGGAGCCACCACATTCAGGCACTGTGAAGTGGTAGCCACCTGCACGGGAGAGTGGGCGGACTCACGGACCAGCACTGTGAGAGAGAAGACTGAGACCGTGAGCCAGGAGTGCACACGACCAGACTGAGGGCAGGAGCTTCGGAGCATGTGGGGGTGGCTGGCGGCTGGCGGTATCAGAAGTACAAAGGACAGAGACACACCGGCCCTGGAAGTGAAGGCTGGGACGCCAGGTGTGGGGCACACATACCATGATGCTGCAGGGGTGAGCAGAACCAACAGAAACAGAGTTAAACTGGCCAGAACATCAGTGGCGAACAGTCCGCAATCCCTCTGTTCTGAGACAGAGGCTGAGATTTGGCCACTGCTGCTCTGACCCTAAGGAAAGGCACAGCAAACCATCAGGAAAAGCCGCCAGAGAATAAAAGGCTGGAAGGACCGGCTCACAGTGTGCCCATCCCCATTCCCCCGCACAGGGGACACGGAGACTCTACCCAAACAGGGTTGCCTGAGTATTGCATGGCAGGCCCCTCCCCCAGAGGGCAGGCTGAAAAATCAAGAAGCCCACATCCCTAAGATCACCATAAAATAAGGGCACACAGCCTGGATCCCAGTCAATAATTTGGGCTCTGGACAACCCCAAAAATTCTCCTCATCAGAATGACAAGAAGGGGAATTCCCCCCAGCAAAGAAAAGACAATGAGTCTGTGGCCTCTGCCACAGAACTAATGGATATGGATATAACCAAATTCAGAAATGGAATTCAGAGTAACAATGGTCAAGATGATGTGTAGACTTGAAAAAAGTATTAACAAAAATGTTAATGAGAATATAGAATCTCTAAGGATGGAAATGAGAGCGCATTTGGCAGAAATTAAAAAATCTATGAGCCAAATGCAGTCAAAACTACAGATTCTGATGGCCAAGGTGAATGAGGCAGAAGAACATATCAGGAAATTGGAGGATGGGTTAGTAGAAGAAAAAGCTAAAATAGAATCTGGGCTCAAAAAAATCCACACTCAGGAATGTAGGTTAAGGGAGATTACTGACTCAATGAAACGTTCCAATGTCAGAATTATCAGTATCCCCGAGGTGGGGGGGAGAAAAACAGAGGTCTAGAAGAGATATTTGAACAAATTGTAGCTGAAAACTTCCCTAATCTAGCAAGGGAAAAAAAAAACATTCATGTCCAAGAGGCAGAGAGGACCCCTCCCAAGTTCAACCACGACAAACCTACACCACTTAACATCATAGTGCCATTCGCAAATATTAGACCCAAGGATACAGTATTGAAAGTGGCCAGGGCACAGAAATTTCTCACGTACCAAGGCAAAGGTATCAGAATGACGGCAGACCTATCTACACAGAACTAGAATGAGAGAAAGTGCTGGGGGGGGCATTTTTAAAGCTCTTTCAGAGAAAAACATGCAGCCAAGGATCCTCTATCCAACAAGGCTGTCATTCAGAATGGATGGAGAAATAAAACCTTCCAGAATTGGCAGTCATTTACCAATTTCTTAACAACAAAAACAGCCCAACAGGAGATATTAAGGGGGGTTCTATAAACGTAAAAAGGCCACAAGAGTGATACGGAACAGAAAGTCACAATCTGTAGAGACAAAGACTTTACTGGCAATATGGCATCATTAAAATCACATATCTCAATAATCAGTTTAATGTAAATGTCCTAAATGCTCCCATAAAGAGCCACAGGATTGCAGATTGGATAAAAAGACATGACCCATCCATTTGCTGTCAACAAGACACTCATTTTGAACCTAAAGATACATTTAGACTGAAAGTACAGGGATGGAATAACACCTTTCACACAAATGGACCTAAAAAGAGAGCTGGGGTAGCAATTGTCATGTCAGACTATAGTCTTTAGTTTAGATTTTAAACTAAAGACTATAGTTAGAGACACAGAAGGGCACTATATTATTCTTAAAGGATGTATCCAACAGGTGGATATGACAATTATAAATATATATGCCTCCAACAGGGGAGCAGTAAGATACACAAGCCAAATCTTAACCAGAATAAAGAGACATATAGATAAAAAATATGTTAATAGTAGAGGACTTCAACACTCCACTATCAGCTATAGATAGATCACCTAAGCAGAAAATAAACAAAGAAACAAGAGCTTTGAATGCCATACTCAACGAGTTGGACCTCATAGATATATATATAGAACACTACATCCCAGAACCCACGAATACTCATTTTATTCTAATGCCCATGGAACATTCTCAAGAATAGACCATGTTCTGGGTCAAAAAACAGGTCTCAACTGATGCCAAAAGACTGAAATTATCCCATGCATATCCTCAGACCACACACTCTGAAATTGGAACTCAACCATAAGGAAAAATTTCAAAGAAACTCAAACACGTGGAGACTAAGAACCATCCTGCTCAGGAATGTCTTGATAAACCAGGAAATCAAAAATCAATTTAAACAATTTAATTAGACCAATGAGAAGGAAAACACAATGGTCCAAAACCTATGGGATACAGCAAAGGCAGTCCTAAGTGGGAAATACATAGTCATCTAAGCCTCACACAAAACAATAGAAAAATCTAAAATGCAGTTTTTATATCCTCACCTCAGGAAGCTGGAACAGCAAGAGAGGGACAGGCCTAATCCATGCACAAGGGAGCAGTTGAGCAAGATTAGAGCAGAAATCAATGAATTAGAAACCAGGAGTACAGTAGAACACATCAACAGAACTAGAAGCTGGTTCTATGAGAGAATCAATAAAATTGACAAAACGCGTGCAAGACTTACCCAAAAGAATAGAGAAAGGACCCAAATTAATAAAATTATGAATGAAAAAGGAAAGGTCATGACCAACACCAAAGAAATTGGAAGGATTATTAGAGACTTTTATCAACAGCTTTATGCCAATAAGATAAGCAATCTGGAAGAGATGGAGACCTTCCTGGAAACCTATAAACTACCAAGACTGAAACAGGAAGAAATTGATTTTTTAAACAGGCCAATTAATTATGAAGAGATTGAAAAAGTTATAAACAACCTTCCAAATAACAAAACTCCAGGCCCAGAAAGTTTTCCTGGGGAATTCTACCAAACATTCAAAGAAGAAATCATACCTATTCTCCTAAAGCTATTTCAAAAAAATAGAAACAGAAGGAAAGCTACCAAACTCATTCTATGAGGCCAATATTACCTTAATCCCCAAACCAGGCAAAGACCCCATCCAAAAGGAGAATTACAGACCAAATTCTCTAATGAAAATGGACGCCAAAATCCTCAACAAGATCCTAGCTAATGGAATCCAACAGTACATTAAAAGGATTATCCATCATGACAAAGTGGGATAAATCCCTGTGATGCAAGCGTGGTTAAACACTCACAATTTGATCAGTGTGATACATCATATCAGCAAGAAAAGACTCAGAAACCATATGATCCTCTCAATTGATGCAGAAAAAGCATTTGACAAAATACAGCATCCTTTCCTGATTTAAACCCTTCAGACTGTAGGAATAGAGGGTACATTTCTCAATCTCATAAAAACCATCCATGAAAAGCCTACAGCAAATAAAATTCTCAATGGGAAAAAGCTGGAAACCTTTCCCTTAAGATCAGGAACACAACAAGGATGCCCAGTCTCGCCACTATTATTCAACATAGTACTAGAAATCCTTGCAAGAGCAATCAGACAACAAAAAGAGAAAAAGTTATCCAAATAGGCAAAGAAGTCAAAATGTCTCTCTTTGCAGATGACATGATACTCTATATGGAAAACCCAAAAGAATCCACTCCCAAACTATGAGAATTATATAGAGCAATTTAGTAATGGGACAGGATACAAAATCAATGCTCAGAAATCAGTTGCATTTCTATACACAAATAACGATACTGGAGAAAGAGAAATTAGGGAATCTATCCCATTTACAATAGCAACAAACACCATTCTTTACATTGGAATTAACTTATCCAGAGACGTAAAGGATCTATATTCTAGAAACAATAAATCACTCTTGAAAGACATTGAGGAAGACACAAAAAGATTGAAAAGATTCCATGCTCATGGATCGGAAGAATTAACATAGTTAAATGTCCATGATACCCAGAGCAATCTACACTTTCAATGCTATCCCAATCAAAATACCGATGACGTTTTTCAAAGAACGAGAACATATAGTCCCTAAATTTGTATGGAACAGAAAAGGCACAGAATCACCAAGGAACTTCTGAAAAGGAAAAGCAAAGCTGGGGGCATCCCAATGCCGGATTTCGAGCAGTACTACAAAGCTGTGATCACAAAGACAGCATGGTACTGGCACAAAAACAGACACATACACCAATGGAACAGAATGGAGAACCCAGATATGGACCCACGGCTCTTTGGGCAGCTAAACTTTGATAAAGCAGGAAAAAACATCTGGTGGAAAAAAGACAGTCTCTTCAATAAATGGTGTTGGAAAAATCGGACAGCTCTATGCCAAAGAAAGAAACTTGAACACTCTCTCACACCATACACAAAAATAAATTCCAAATGCATGAAAGACCTCGATGTGAGACAGGAATCCATCAAAATCCTAGAGGAGAACATAGGCAGCAAGCTCTATGACATCGGACAAAGCAACCTTTTTCATGACACATCTCCAAAGGCAAGAGAAACAAAAGATAAAATGAACTTGTGGGACTTCATCAAGATAAAAAGCTTCTTCACAGCCAAAGAAACAGTCAAAAAAACTAAGAGGCAGCCCACAGAATATGAGAATATATTTGCAAATGATGCTACAGTTAAAAGACTGGTACCACGATCTACAAAGAACTTCTCAAACTCAAAACATGAGAAACAAATAAACAATCAAAAAAGGGACAGAAGATATGAAGAGACACTTTTCCAATGATGACATACAAATGGCTAACAGACACATGAAAAAATGTTCAAAATCATTAGCCATCAGGGAAATTCAAATCAAATCCACACTAAGATACCACCTTACACCAGTTAGAAAGGCAAAAATAGACAAGGCAAGAAGCAACAATTTTTGGAGAGGATGTGGTGAAAAGGGGATCCCTCCTACATTGTTGTTGGGAATGCAAGTTGGTACAGCCACTCTGGAAAACAGTGTGGAGGTCCCTTAAGTTAAAAATTGAGTTACCCTATGACCCAGCCATTGCACTAAAGGGTATTTACCCCCAAAATAGAGACGTAGTGAAGAGAAGGGTCATATGCACTCCAATGTTCATAGCAGCCTTGTCCACAATATCCAAATCGTGGAAGGAACAGAGATGAACTTAAACAGATGACTGGATTAAGAGGTTGTGGTCCACGGATTGGAGTTATGATGGCCGAGGAGTAGGGGACCCCTTTTTCAGCTGGTCAACTGAGTGGAGCTGAATAGGTACCAGGCCAGCCTGAACATCCACAGAATCAGCCTGAGGTGCAGGAAGATACATTGGGATCTCTACAAATGAACATCTCCAGTGCTGAGTATTGAGGTACGAAGCGGGGAGCCATGAAACCGTGCACAGATATTGGAAGATAAATGGAAGGGGTAGTGAGCTGCCATGTCTGGGTGCCGGGAAGCAGTAGCCACCTGCACGGGGGAGCGGGCGGACTGCGGACAGGCACCCTTGAGACAGCAGACTGAGACCGTGAGCCGGGAGCGCGCGCTACCAAGCATCACAAGGAACTCGGAACTCCGGTGTGCTCACTGGTGCCAGACTGAGACCGGGAGCTCCGGGAGTGTGCACGGGTTGGCTGGCGGCTGGTGGCTGGTGATGTTAGAAACACAAAGGACAGAGACGCGCCGGCTCTGGAAGTGAGGGCTGGGACGCCGGGTGCAGTGCGCTCAGCCCGGGATGATGCAGGGTTGAGAGAACCAAGACAAAAAGAGTTAAAGTGGCCAGAACATCAGTGGAGAACTTTCCGTGTTCCCTCTGTTCTGAGACAGAGGCTGAGATTAGGCTGCTACTGCTCTGATTCTCATAAGAGGCACAGCAGCCCGCCAGGGAAAGCGACCAGAGAACAAAAGCCTGGAAATACCAGCTCACAGCGGCCCATCCCCATCCCCCCTCGCAGGGAACACGGAGACTCTACCCTAACAGGATTTCCTGACTTTTGGCGTGGCAGGACCCTCCCCCAGAAGGCAGGCTGAAAAATCAAGAAGCCCAAAATCCTGGGTGCCTGGGTGGCGCAGTCATTAAGCACCTGTCTTCGGATTAGGGCGTGATCACAGCGTTCTGGAAAGAAGTCCCTCATCGGGCTTCTCTGCTGGGAGCCTGCTTCTTCCTCTCCCACTCCCCTGCTTGTGTTCCCATTCTTGCTGTCTGTCTCTCTCCCTCAAATAAATAAATAAATAAAATCCTTAAAGAAGAAGCCCACATCCCTGAGATCTCTCTAAAACAAGGGTGCACGGCCTGGGTCCCAGGCAATAATTTCAGAACTGGACAACCCCAAAATCGCTCCTTATCAGAATGATGAGAAGGAGAAGTCCCCCCCCCAAGCAAAGAAAAGACAATGAGTCTGTGGCCTCTGCCACAGAAATAATAGATATAGTTGAAACCAAATTATAAGAAATGGAATTCAGAGCAACAATGGTCAAGATGATGAGTAGACTTGAAAAAAGTATTAATGAAAATGTTACTGAGAAAATAGAACCCCTAAGGGCAGAAATGAGAGTGAATCTGACAGAAATTAAAAATTCTATGAGCCAAATGCAGTCAAAACGAGAGGCTCTGACGGCCAGGGTCACCGAGGCAGAGGAACGCATTAGTGAATTGGAGGATGGGTTAGTAGAAGAAAAAATGAAAATAGAAGCTGGTCTTAAAAAAATCCACGCCCACAAATGTAGATTAGGGGAGATTACTGACTCTATGAAACAATCCAATGACAGAATCATTGGCAACCATGAGGGGTGGAGAAAAACAGAGATCTAGAAGAGATATTTGAAGAAATTGTAGCTGAAAACTTCCCTAATCTAGCAAGGGAAACAAACATTCATGTCCAAGAGGCATAGAGGACCCCACCCAAGCTCAACCATGACAAACCTATGCCCCGTCACGTCATAGTGCAATTCGCAAATATTAGACCCAAGGATACAGTATTGAAAGCGGCCAGGGCAAAGAAATTTCTCAGGTATCAGAATTACGACAGACCTGTCTACAGAGACCTGGAATGAGAGAAAGGCTTTGGGGGGCATTTTTAAAGCTCTTTCAGAGAAAAACATGCCAGACAAGGATCCTTTATCCAGTAAGGCTGTCATTCAGAACTGATGGAGAAATAAAGACGTTCCAGAATCGCCAGTCATTAACCAATTTTGTAACCATGAAACTAGCCCTACAGGAGATATTAAGGGGGCTTCTATAAAGGCAAAAAGGCCCCAAGAGTGATACATTGCAGGGAGTCACAACTGATACAAACAAAGACTTACTGGCAACGTGGCATCATTAAAATCATATCTCTAAATAATGTCTTTCAATCTAAATGGCTTGAATGCTCACATAAAACGCCACAGGGTTGCAGATTGGATAAAAAGACATGACCCATCTATTTGCTGTCTACAAGAGACTCAATTTGCACCCAAAGATGCATTCAGACTTGGAATAAGGGGATGGAGTACCGTCTTCCACGCAAATGGACCTCAAAAGAAAGCTGGAGTAGCAATTCTCATATCAGATAGATTGGAATTTAAAATAGAGGCTATAGAGAGAGACACAGAAGAGGACTATGTTATTCTCAAAAGATGTATCCAAAAAGTGGATATGAAATTATAAATGTATATGCCCCCAACAGGGGAGGAGCAACAAACACCAGCCAACTCTTAACCAGAATAAAGAGACATATAGATAAAAGCACATAAATAGTAGGGGACCACAACACCCCACTATCAGAAATAGACAGAACACCCTAGTATAAACAAAGCAAAGAATCAAAGGCATTCAATGCCATACTCGATGACTGGACCTCATAGATATATATAGAACACTACACTCCAGAACCAAAGAATATCATTCTATTCTAATGCCCATGGAACATTCTCAAGAATAGATCATGTTCTGGGACACAAAACAGGTCTCAACCGATACCAAAAGATTGAAATTATCCCATGCATATTCTCAGATCACAATGCTCTGAAATTGGAACTCAAACACAAGGAAAAACCTGGAAGAAACTCAAACACTTGGAGACTAAGTCCCATCCTGCTCAAGAATGACTCAATAAACCAGGAAATCAAAATCATTTTAAACAATTTATGAAAACCAACGAGAATGAAAACACCTTGGTCCAAAACCTATGGGATACTGCAAAGGCAGTCCTAAGGGGGACATACATAGCCATCCAAGCCTAACTCTATGGAATAGAAACATCTGAAATGCAGTTTTTATATTATCACCTCAAGAAGCTGGAACAGCAACAGAGGGACAGGCCTAATCCACTCAGGAGGAAGCAGTTGAGCAAAATTACAGCAGAAATCAATGAATTAGAAACGAGAAGTACCGTAGAGGAAATCAACAGGACTAGAAGCTGGTTCTTTGAGAGAATCCATGAAATTGACATACCACTGGAAAGACTTATCCAAAAGAATAGAGAAAGGAACAAAATTAATAAAATTATAAATGAAAAAGGAGAGGTCACGACCAACACCATTGAAATTTGAAGGATTATTAGAAATTTTTATCAACAGATACATGCCAAAAAACTAAGCAATCTGGAAGAGATGGAGGCCTTCCTGAAAACCTATAAACTACCAAGACTGAAACAGGAAGAAATAGATTTCTTAAACTGGCCAATTAATTATGAAGAGATTGAGTCAGTGATAAACAACATTCCAAATAACAAAACTCCAGGCCCAGAAAGTTTTCCTGAGGAATTCTACCAAACATTCAAAGAAGAAATCATACCTATTCTCCTAAAGATATTTCAAAAAATAGAAACAGAAGGAAAGCTACCAAACTCATTCTATGAGGCCAATATTACCTTGATCCCCACACCAGGCAAAGACCCCATCAAAAAGGAGAATTACAGACCGATTTCCATAATGAAAATGGATGCCAAAATACTCAACAAGATCCTTGCTTATAGAATCCAACAGTACATTAAAAGGATTATCCATCATGACCAATTGGGATTCACCTAGGATGCAAGTGTGGTTCAACATTCGCAAATCAAACAGTGTGATACATCATATCAACAAGAAAAGACTCAGGTACCATATGATCCTCCCAATTGATGCAGAAAAAGCATTTGACAAAATACAGCATCCTTTCCTGATTAAAACCCTTCAGACTAAGCAAATAAAATTCTCAATGGGGAAAAGCTGGAAGCCTTTCCCTTAAGATCAGGAACACGACAAGGATGTCCACTCTCGCCACTATTAGCCTTTCCCTTAAGATCAGGAACACGACAAGGATGTCCACTCTCGCCACTATTATTCAACATAGTACTAGAAGTCCTTCCAACAGCACAGNTCGCAAATCAATCAATGTGATACATCATATCAACAAGAAAAGACTCAGGTACCATATGATCCTCCCAATTGATGCAGAAAAAGCATTTGACAAAATACAGCATCCTTTCCTGATTAAAACCCTTCAGAGTGTAAGAATAGAGGGTACATTTCTCAATCTCATGAAAACCATCCATGAAAAGCCTAAGCAAATAAAATTCTCAATGGGGAAAAGCTGGAAGCCTTTCCCTTAAGATCAGGAACACGACAAGGATGTCCACTCTCGCCACTATTATTCAACATAGTACTAGAAGTCCTTCCAACAGCAATGAGACTACAAAAAGGTATCAAACGTATCCAAATTGGTAAAGAAGAAATCAAATGTCTCTCTTCACAGATTACATGATACTCTATAAGGAAAACCCAAAAGAATCCACTACCAAACTATTAGAAGTTATAGAACAATTCAATAACGTCGCAGGATACAAAATCAATGCTCAGAAATCAGTTGCATTTCTATACATGAATAATGAGACTGAAGAAAGAGAAATTACAGAATGCATTCCATTTACAATAGCACCAAAAACCATGCGTTACCTTGGAATTAACTTAACCAGAGACGTAGAGGACCTATATTCTAAAAATTATAAATCACTCTTGAAAGACATTGAGGAAGACATAAAAAGATGGAAAAATATCCCATGCTCATGGATTGGAAGAATTAACATAGTTAAAATGTCCATGCTACCCAGAGCAATCTACACTTTCAATGGTATCCCAATCAAAATACCTAGGACATTTTTCAAAGAACTGGAACAAATAGTCCTTAAATTTGTATGGAAACAGAAAAGGCCCTGAATTTCCATGAAACTGTTGATAAGGAAAAACAAAGCTGGGGGTATCCCAATGCCGGATTCGAGCTGTACTACAAAGGTGTGATCACAAAGACAGCATGGTATTGACACAAAAACAGACACATACACCAATGGAACAGAATAGAGAACCCAGAAATGGACCCTTGGCTCTTTGGGCAACTAATCTTTGATAAAGCAGGAAAAAACATCCGGTGGAAAAAAGACATTCTCTTCAATAAATGGTGCTGGGAAAAATGGACAGCTACATGTAAAAGAATGAAACTTGACCACTCTCTCACACCATACACAAAAGTAAACTTCAAATGGATGAAAGCCCTCAATGTGAGACAGGAATCCATCAAAATTCTAGAGGAGAACATAGGCAACAACCTCTATGACATCGGGCAGAGCAACCTTTTTCATGACACATCTCCAAAGGCAAGAGAAACAAAGATAAAATGAACTTATGGGACTTCATCAGGATAAAAAGCTTCTGCACAGCTAAGGAAACAGTCAAAAGAACTAAGAGGCATCCCACGGAATGGGAGAATATATTTGCAAAGGACAGTACAGATGAAGGACTGGTATCCAAGATCTACAAAGAACATCTCAAACTCAATACACAAGAAACAAATAAACAAGTAAAAAAAATGGGCAGAAGACATGAACAGGCACTTTTCCAATGAAGACATGCAAATGGCTAACAGACACATGAAAAAATGTTCAAAATCATTAGCCATCAGGGAAATTCAAATCAAAACCACACTGAGATACTACCTTATGCCAGTTAGAATGGCAAAAATAGACAAGGAATGTAGCAACAATTGTTGGAGAGGAGGTGAGAAAGGGGATCGCTCCTACCTATTTCATGGGAATGCAAGTTGGTACAGCCGCTTTGCAAAACAGTGTGGAGGTCACTTAAAAAGTTAAAAATTGAGCTACCCTTTGACCCAGCCATTGCACTACTGGGTGTTTACCCCAAAGATACAGATGTAGTGAAGAGAAGGGCCATACGCACCCCAATGTTCATAGCAGCTTTGTCCACAATAGCTAAATCATGGAAGGAACCGAGATGCCTTTCAACAAATGACTGGATTAAGAAGGTTTGGTCCATATATACAATGGAATATTACTCAGCTATCAGAAAGAACGAGTTCTCAAAATATTTGCTGCAACATAGACGGCACTGGAGGAGATAATGCTAAGTGAAATAATTCAAGCAGAGAAAGACAATTATCATATGGTTTCTCTCATCTATNATCATATGGTTTCTCTCACCTATGGAACATAAGAAATAGGAAGATCTGTAGGGGAAGAAAGGGATAATGAAAGGGGCGGTAATCAAAAGGGGGGATGAATCATGAGAGACTATGGACTCTGAGAAACAAACTGAGGGCCTCAGAGCGGAGCGAGGTGGGGGAATGGGATAGACTGCTGATGGGTCGTGAGGAGGACATGAATTGCATGGTGCAAGGTGTTTTACGCAACTAATGAATCATCGAATTTTACAACTGAAACCGGGATATACTGTATGGTGACTAACAATATAATTTAAAAAAACATTAAGAAAAAAAAAAAGGAGCGCACATGATGTATGAGCACTGGGTGTTATATGCAACTGATCGATCACTGATTTCTACCTCTGAAACTAATAATACAGCATATGTTAATTAAACTGAATTTAAACAAATATTTTTTTAAAAAGTTAAATAAAATCATTACCTTCTTTTACAAAAAAATAGAAATTATTTTCTATCAAATGTCAGGTATATTTCTAAAGCAGCAATGCAGCTAGGCATTCATAACATTTCATACTCTTTTTAATGTTTTTTTTTTATTGTATTATGTTAGTCACCATACCATCATCCCCGGTTTCTGATGTAAAGCTCAATGCTTCATTAGTTGTGTTTAACACCAGTGTACCATGCAACACGTGCCCTCCTCACAACCCATCAACAGTCCATCCCATTCCCCCACCTCCCTCCCCTCTGAAGCCCTCAGTTTGTTTCTCACAGTCCTTAGTCTCTCATGCTTCATTCTCCCTCTGATTACCCCCTTTCTTAATCCCTTTCTTCCCCTACCTATCTTCCTAGTTCTTATGTTCCATAGATGAGAGAAATCATGTGATAATTGTCTTTCTCTGCTTGACTTCTTTCACTTAGCATTATCTCCTCCAGTGTCGTCCATGGTGCAGCAAATGTTGAGAACTCGTTCTTTCTGATAGCTGAGTAATATTCCATTGTATATATGGACCGCAAATTCTTAATCCAGTCATCTGTTGAAGGGAATCTTGATTGTTTCCACGATTTGGCTATTGTGGACATTGCTGCTATGAACATTGGGGTGCATATGGCCCTTCTCTTCACTATGTCTGTATCTTTGGGGTAAATACCCAGTAGTGCAATGGCTGGGTCATAGGGTATCTCAATTTTTAACTTTTTAAGCAACCTCCACACTGTTTTCCAGAGTGGCTGTACCAACTTGCATTCCCATGAAATAGGTAGGAGGGATCCCCTTTCTCCACATCCTCTCCAGAAATTGTTGTTTCTTGCCTTGTCAATGTTTGCCATTTAACTGGCACAAGGCGATATCTTAGTTGGGATTTGACTTGAATTTCCCTGATGGCTAATATTTTGAACATTTTTCATGTGTCTGTTAGCCATTTGTATGTCTTCATTGGAAAAGTGCCTGTTCATATCTTCTGCCCATTTTATGATTTGTTTATTTGTTTCTCGTGTATTGAGTTTGAGGAGTTCTTTATAGATCTTGGATACCAGTCTTTTATCTGTACCATCATTTGCAAATATATTCTCATATTCTCTGGGCTGCGTCTTAGTTTTTTTAATTGTTTACTTCGTTGTGAAGAAGCTTTTTATCTTCATAAAGTCCCACAAATTCATTTTATCTTTTGTTTCTCTTGCCTTTGGAGATGTGCCATGAAAAAGTTGCTTTGTCCGATGTCATAGAGGTTGCTGCCTATGTTCTCCTCTAGGATTTTGATGGATTCCTGTCACACATCAAGGTTTTTCATCCATTTGGAGTTTATCATTGTGTATGGTGTGAGAGAGTGGTAAAGTTTCATTCTTTTGCATGTAGCTGTCCAATTTTCACAACACCATTTACTGAAAAGGCTGTCTTTTTTCCACCAGATGCTTTTTCCTGCTTTATCAAAGATTAGTTGCCCAAAGAGCCGAGGGTCCATTTCTGGATTCTCCATTCTGTTCCATTGGTCTGTGTGTCTGTTTTTGTGCCAGGACCATGCTGTCTTTTGGATCACAGCTTTGTAGTACAGCTCGAAATCCAGCATTGTGATGCCCCCAGCATTGTTTTTCCTTTTCAACACATCTTTGGTGATTCGGTGCCTTTTCTGGTTCTATACATATTTAAGTGCTATGTGTTCTAGTTCTTTGAAAAATGTCATTGTTATATTGATCGGGATAGCATTGAATGTGTAGATTGCTCTGGGTAGCATGGATATTTTAACTATGTTAATTCTTCTGATCCATGAGCATGGAATATTTTTCCATTTTTTTATGTCTTCCTCAATGTCTTTCAAGAGTGATTTATAGTTTCTAGAATATAGGTCCTTTACGTCTCTGGTTAAGTTAATTCCAAGACAACGTACGGTTCTTGGTGCTATTGTAAATGGGATGGATTCCCTAATTTCTCTTTCTTCAGTCTCATTATCCGTGTATAGGAATGCAAATGATTTCTGAGCATTGATTTTGTATCCTGCCACATTACTGAATTGCTCTATAACTTCTAGTATTTTGGGGGTGGATTCTTTAGGGTTTTCCATACAAAGTATCATGTCATCTACGAAGAGGGACATTTTGACTTCTTCTTTGCTGATTTGGATACCTTTTATCCCTTTTTGATGTCTGATTGCTCTTGCAAGGACTTCTAGTACTATGTTGAATAATAGTGGCGAGAGTGGGCATCCTTGTCGTGTTCTTGATCTTAAGGGAAAGGCTTCCAGCGTTTCCCCATTGAGAATGTTTTTTGCTTAGGCTTTTCATAGATGGTTTTTATGAAATTGAGGAATGTACCCTCTATTCCTACACTGTGAAGCGTTTTAATCAGGAAAGGATGCTGTATTTTGTCAAATGCGTTTTCTGCATCAATTGAGAGGATCATATGGTTCCTGAGTCTTTTCTTGTTGATATGATGTATCATGCTGTTTGATTTGCGAATGTTGAACCATGCTTGCAAAACAGGGATGAATCCCACTTGGTCATGATGGATAATCCTTTTAATGTACTGTTGGATTCTATGAGCCAGGATCTTGTTGAGGATTTTGGCGTCCATATTCATTAGGGAAATTGGTCTGTAATTCTCCTTTTTGATGGGGTCTTTGCCTGGTTTGGGGATCAAGGTAATATTGGCCTCATAGAATGAGTATGGTAGCTTTCCTTATGTTTCTATTTTTTGAAATAGCTTTAGGAGATAGGTATTATTTCTTCTTTGAATGTTTGGTTTAATTCCCCAGAATAACCGTCCAGGCCTGGAGTTTTGTTATTTGGAATGTTGTTTAACACTAACTCAAACTCTTCATAATTAATTGGCCTGTTTAAAAAATCAATTTCTTCCTGTTTCAGTCTTGGTAGTTTGTAGGATTCCAGGAAGGCCTCCATCTCTTCCAGATTGCTTAATTTATTGGCATAGAGCTGTTGATAAAAGTTTCTAATAATACTGTAATTTCATTGGTGTTGGATGTGACCTCTCTATTTTTATTCATAATTTTATTGATTTGGGTCCTTCCTCTGTTCTTTTGGATAAGATTTGCCAGCGGTCTCTCAATTTTATTGATTCCCTCAAAGAACCAGCTTCTAGTTCTGGTGATCTGCTGTACTGTACTTCTGGTTTCTAATTCATTGATTTCTGCTCTAATTTTGGTCAGCTGCTTCTTCGTGCATGAATTTGGCCTGTCCCTCTGTTGCTGTTCCAGCTTCTTGAGGTGAGAATATAAAAACTGCATTTTAGATTTTTCTATTCTTTTGTTTTTTTTAAAGATTTTATTTATTTACTTGACAGAGATAGAGACAGCCAGTGAGAGAGGGAACACAAGCAGGGAGAGTGGGAGAGGAAGAAGCAGGCTCACAGCACAGGAGCCTGATGTGGGGCTCGATCCCACAACACCGGGATCACGCCCTGAGCCGAAGGCAGACGCTTAACCGCGGTGCCACCCAGGGGCCCCTAGATTTTTCTAGTCTTTTGAGTGAGCTTGGATGGCTATATATTTCCCCCTTAGGACTGCCTTTGCTGTATCCCATAGGTTCTGGACCACTGTGTTTTCAATCTCGTTGGTCTCCATAAATTGTTTAATTTGAGTTTTCATTTCCCGGTGTATCAAGGCATCCCTGAGCCGGATGGTTCTTAGTCTCCAAGTGTTTGAGTTTCTTCCAAATTTTTCCTTTTTGTTGAGTTCAAATTTCCGAGCTTTGTGTTCTTAGAATATGCAAGGTATAATTATAGTCTTTTGGTATCCGTTGAGAACTGTTTTGTGTCCCAGAACATGGTCTATTCTTGAAAATGTTCCATGGGCATTAGAATAGATTAAGTATTCTTTGGTTCTGGGGTGTAGTGTTCTATATATATCTATGAGGTCCAACTCGAGTATGACATTCGAAGCTCTTGTTTCCTTGCTGATTTCTTGCTTAGGTGATCTGTCTTTTGCTGATATTGGAATGTTGCAGTCTCCTACTATTTGTGTATTCTTATCTATATGTCTCTTTATTGTGGATAAGAGTTGGCTTGTGTATCTTGCTGCTCCCTGTTGGGCATATACATTTATAATTGTCATATGCACTTGTATATATCCTTTAAGAATAATATAGTGCCCTTCTGAGACTGTAACTATAGACTTAATTTAAAATCCAATCTGTCTGATATGGGAATTTCTACCCCAGCTTTCTTTTGAGGTCCATTGGTGTGAAAGATGGTATTCCATCCCTTTATTTTCAGTGTGAATGTATCTTTAGGTTCCAAATGAGTCTCTTGTAGACAGCAAACGGATGGGTCATGTCTTTTTATCCAATCTGCAACCCTGTGGCGTGTTATGGGAGTATTTAGGCCATTTCCATTAAGACTGATTATTGAGAGATATGATTTTAATGATGCCATGTTGCCAGTAAAGACTTTGATTCTATAGATTGTGACTTTCTGTTCTGTGTCACTCTTGGGGCCTTTTTACGTTTATAGAACCCCCCTTAATATCTCCTGTAGGACTGTTTTCATGGTTACAAAATTGGTCAATGTCTGGTGATTCTGGAAGGTCTTTATTTCTCCATCCATTCTGAATGACAGCCTTGTTGGATAGAGGATCCTTGGCTGCATGTTTTTCTCTGAAAGAGCTTTAAAAATGTCCCCACAACCCTTTCTCTCATTCTAGGTCTGTGTAGACAGGTCTGCTGTCATTCTGGCACCTTTGCCTTGGTACGTGAGAAAATTTCTTTGCTCTGGCCGCTTTCAATACTGTATCCTTGGATCTAATATTTGCGAATTGCACTATGACGTGACGTGGCATAGGTTTGTTGTGTTTGAGCTTGGGAGGGGACCTCTCTGCCTCTTGGACATGAATGCTTGTTTCCCTTGCTAGATTGGGGAAGTTTTCAGCTACAATTTTTGCAAATATCTCTTCTAGACCTCTTTTTTTCTCCACCCCCTCGGGGATGCCTATGATTCTGACATTGGAACATTTCATTGAGTCAGTAATCTCCCGTATCCTACTTTCCTGAGCATGGATTTTTTTGAGTCCAGATTCTATTTTAGCTTTTTATTCTACTAACCCATCCTCCAATTAGCTCATACGTTCTTCTGCCTCATTCACCTTGGCCATCAGAGCCTATAGTTTTGACTGCATTTGGCTCATAGAATTTTTAATTTCTGCCAGATTCGTTCTCATTTCCGCCCTTAGAGATTCTATTTTCTCATTAACATTTTCGTAATACTTTTTTCAAGTCTACACATCATCTTGACCATTGTTACTCTGAATTCCATATCGGATAATTTGGTTATATCCATATCCATTAGTTCTGTGGCAGAGGCCACAGACTCATTGTCTTTTCTTTGCTGAGGGGGATTTCTCCTTCTCATCATTCTGATGAGGAGAGGTTGTGGGGTTGTCCAGAGCCCACATTATTGACTGGGACCCAGGCCTTGTGCCCTTATTTTATAGGGATCTTAGGGATGTGGGCTTCTTTTTTTTTGGTAGATATTTTATTTATTTATGCAACAGAGAGACAGCCAGCGAGAGAGGGAACATAAGCAGGGGAGTGGGTGAGGAAGAAGCAGGCTCCCAACGGAGGAGCCTGATGTGGGACTTGATTCCTGAATGCTGGGACCATGCCCTGAGCCGAAGGCAGATGCTTAAGGAGTGTGCCAGCCAGGTGCCCCAGGATGTGGGCTTCTTGATTTTTCAGCCTGCCTTCTGGGGGTGGGCACTGCCATGCCGATAGTCAGGCAACATTGTTTGGGTAGAGTCTCCATGTACCTTGCAAAGGGGGATGGGGATGGGCACATTGTGAGCTATTATTTCCAGGCTTTTGTTCTCTGGATGCTTTCCCTGGCAGTTTGCTTTGCCTCTTCTGAGAGTCAGAGAGCTGTGGCCAAATCTCAACCTCTGTCTTGAACAGAGGGATTGCGTACCGTTCTCCACTGACGTTCTGGCCACTTTAACTCCGTTACTGTTGGTGCTGCTCAACCCTGCACCATCCGGGGATGTGCGCCCAACACCCGGTGTCGCAGCCCTTACTTCCAGGGCCATCGCGTCTCTGTCCTTTGTGTTTCTAACACCACCAGCCCCCAGCCACCGGCCGCCCCCTGCGCGCTCTCGTAGCTCCCGTTCTCTGTCTGGTTCCAGTGAGCACACTGGAGGTCCACACCGGAGGTCCGTGAGAAGTCTGGTGGCGCAGGCTCCCAGCTCAGGGTTCATTCTGTTCTCTCATGGGTGCTGTCCGCGAGTCCACCCACTCCCCCATGCAGGTGGCTATGGCTTCCCAGCGCCCTAATGCAGCAGCTCCCTCCCCCTTCCATTTATCTTCCGATATCTGTGTGCGGTTTCACGGCTCCCCGCTTCATACCTCAATACTCAGTTCTGGAGATGTTCATTTGTAGAGATCCACATGTATCTTCCTGCATCTCAGGCTGATCCTGTGGATGTTCAGGCTGGTTTGCTACCTATCCAGCTTGACTCAGGGGACCAGCTGAAAAAGGGGTCTCCTACTCCTCTGCCGTCTTAACTCCTCTCAACATTTCATATTCTTACAAATACTCATGCACATCAGTATAGGTCCTTCTATTAAATGTTGAATGTTTTGAGGTGACGTGTGTGTGTGTTTGTGTGTGTGTGTTTAAGAGGTTCTTATATTGTCCACTGTAGAAAAATATATATTCCAGATAGGTTGCATTTTAAGTTCCTAATCAGTAACCACTAAAATTATTAGTGAACCTTTTTGCTGAAGAGTCTTGGGAGGGAGCTGTTGGGAGTGGATTGGAGGCAGTTTGGGAAGCAAGGACAAAGTTTGAACACATGTCCCTTAAGAACATTTCAGAAAGGAAAGATATAGATCAAAGAATATGGAATAAGTTGGTGAATCTCAGATAATGTTTGATCACTCTATAGTTGGAATGCACACTGACTTCCCTTGCTTCTCTACAGGTACACCCCCGCAGAAACAACAACAACAACAACAACACAAAACACTGTGTGGACAGGAGTTGGTTTGCCTGGCTTCCAGGGGCTGGATTGGGAGGATTGTGAATAATTGAAATTCTTTAGAGTTGTTTAGAATTTTCTGGACTTCAACATTCAGCTCCTTATTGCATTACTGCCTTCTGACCATTTTCCCCACAGATATCTTCTAGCTTAGACCAGACACTTTTTAAATAATTGTTGATGTTTTTGTCTGGATGTGAAATCTTTTGCATCTTACTGGTTGCAGTAACCAGTTATTCTTTTCCTCTTCAAGTAATATTAATAATTGACATACACTGAATGTCAAGGACTATTATAGGCACTTTATATTTAATCTTTAAACAACTGTATTAAGTAGATGTCATTGTTTTATTTCACAAAAACACCATGGTTTTATTTTTTTTTATTTTAATGCAAGTTAGTTAACACATGGTATATAATTATTTTCAGAGTAGAATTTAGTGTTTCTTCAGTTGCATATAACACCCAGTGCTCATTACATCAAGTGTCCTCCTTATTGCCATCACCCCATTATTCCATCATCTCACCCATCTCCCATCCAGCAACACTCACTTTGTTCACTATAGTTAAGGACCTCTTTTTAATGTTCTTTTAATATATTACGTTAATCACCATACAGTACATCCCTGGTTTCTGATGTAAAGTTCAATGATTCATTAGTTGTGTATAACACCCAGTGCACCATGCAATACGTGCCCTCCTTACTACCCATCACCAGCCTATCCCATTCTGCCACCCGCCTCCCCTTTGAAGCCCTCAGTTTGTTTCTCAGAGTCCATAGTCTCTCATGCTTCATTCCCCCTTCTGATTACCCCCCTTTCTTTATCCCTTTCTTCCCCTACCGATCTTCCTAGCTCTTATGTTCCATAGATGAGAGAAATCATATGATAATTGTCTTTCTCTGCTTGATTTCTTTCACTTAGCATTATCTCCTCCAGTCCCGTCCATGGTGCAGCAAATGTTGAGAACTCGTTCTTTCTGATAGCTGAGTAATATTCCATTGTATATATGGACCACATCTTCTTAATCCAGTCATCTGTTGAAGGGCATCTCCACTCCTTCCAAGATTTGGCTATTGTGTGCAATGCTGCTATGAACATTGGGGTGCAAATGGCCCTTCTCTTCACTATGTCTGTATCTTTGGGGTAAATACCCAGTAGTGCAATGGCTGGGTCATAGGGCAACTCAATTTTTAATTTTTAAAGGGACCTCCACACTGTTTTCCAGAGTGGCTGGACCTACTTGCATTTCCACCAGCAATGTAGGAGGGATCCCCTTTCTCCACATCCTCTCCAACAATTGTTGTTTCTTGCCTTGTCAATTTTTGCCTTTCTAATGGCGTAAGGTGGTATCTTAGTGTGGTTTTGATTTGAATTTCCCTGATGGCTTATGATTTTGAACATTTTTTCATGTGTCTGTTAGCCATTTGTATGTCATCATTGGAAAAGTGTCTGTTCATATCTTCTGCCCATTTTATGATTTGTTTATTTGTTTCTCATGTATTGAGTTTGAGAAATTATTTGTAGATCTTGGATACCAGTCTTTTATCTGTAGCATCATTTGCAAATATATTCTCCCATTCCGTGGGCTGCCTCTTAGGTTTTTTTTACTGTTTCCTTGGCTGTGAAGAAGCTTTTTATCTTGATGAAGTCCCACAAGTTCATTTTATCTTTGTTTCTCTTGCCTTTGGAGATGTGTCATGAAAAAGGTTGCTTTCGCCGATGTCATAGAGGTTGCTGCCTATGTTCTCCTCTAGGATTTTGATGGATTCCTCTCTCACATCCAGGTCTTTCATCCATTTGGAGTATAGTTAAGGACCTCTTATGGTTTGTCTCCCTCTCTGTTTTTATCCTGTTTCATTTTTTCCTTCTTTTCCCCTATGTTCACCAGTTTCGTTTCTTAAATTCCACATATGAGTGAAATCATATGGTATTTGTCTTTCTCTGACTGACTTATTCCACTTAGCGTAATATCCTCTAGTTCCAACCATGTCATTTGCAAATGGCAAGATTTCATTATTTTTGATGCCTGAGTAATATTCACATTCATATATACATATATCTATCTATCTATATCTATATCATCTATATAATCTCACATCTTCTTTATCCATTCATCCATGGATAGACATCTGAACTCTTTCCATATTTTGCTCATTAGGGACATTGCTGCTATAAACACTGGGGTGCACATGCCCCTTCGAATTACTATTTTTGTATCTTTTGGATAAATACCTGTATTGAAATTGCTGGGTCATAGGGTGGTTCTGCATTTAAGTTTTTGAGGAACCTCTATACTGTATTCCAGAGTGGCCATACAAGTTTCCATTCTCGCCAACAGTGTAAAAGGGTTCCCCTTTCTCTGTATCTTCACCATCATCTGTCAAAGACACCATGGTTTTAACTCTAAAATTATATGTAATTTGGACTCAAACCCAACTCTTTTGATTCCAAATCTGTGCTATTTCATTTCTAATATAATACAAGTAATTGGATTTGAATTTATTTATTTATTTATTTATTTATTTATTTATAGGCTTTCTGGTGTTCTTTTTTTAAACTATAATAATATTTTTTTAAATTATATTATGTTAGTCACCATACAGTACATCCCTGGTTTTTGATGTAAAGTTCAATGATTAATTAGTTGCATATAACACCCAGTGCATGATGCAATATGTGCCCTCCTTACTACCCATCACCAGCCTATCCCATCCCCCCCCCCGAAGCCCTCAGTTTGTTTCTCAGAGTCCATAGTCTTTCATGTTTCATTCTCCCTTCTGATTACCCCCCCTTTCTTTATCCCTTTCTTCTCCTACCGATCTTCCTAGTTCTTGTGTTCCATAGATGAACTTTAGGACCATACTTTTTAATGCTTACTGTTTAATATTTAACAGTTTATCTTTTTTTAAATCTAGTATTGTGTATTTCAGGAGACTTCATTGACAAATGGTTTCCTTTAAGGTTTCTCAAATGGGGTACAAAGAGTTTTAGCATAAGTTAGGAAATATTAGTTATTCATTAAAAAATTAGAAGCTTTAAAGGCCTCTTCCCTTATCAGTTCTGCAAAGACCCTCTTGGATGTAGACCCCTAACAATGTTCCCACCCCAGCCTCAGGAGAAATCTTTTTTTTTCTTTTAATAATCTTTACACCCAACATGGGGCTTGAACTCATGACCCCATGATCAAAAGTTGCATGCTCTTCTGACTGAGGCAACCAGTCTCTCTCAAAAGAAATCTTTCATATTAATGTCAGCCCATTGAGAAAGGTCATCAGCTTTCCACAAGAACCCATCAACCTGGGTAATTAAGGAGAATGGTCGCCAAATCTACTTCTCAATAGACTACTAAGTCTTCCTCAGTGACCACTCCAAAGAGAACTTCTGGAACAATGTGGTTACCTTGATTTTTAGGGGCAGCAATTCTTCAGAAGGAAATACCTATGCATTATTTTCTATTTTATGCAACATCTAGATGTTACCTGGGGAACAGATAATCCAATTGGTCACAGGAGAAGGAAGTCAATGAAAGGCTACTTCAGAAAGCCAGTGGAAAAGCTACTTCAGTGATAAGTCAGTTTAACTTTAGGGAAAAAAATCATATAAACCTGGATTCAACTATCTCTCCTCCTTCCAGGACATAATTTTAAAGGACTCTTGTTTGTTTTGGACTTTGTAACTCCCTTTCTTCTTTGATTATGAAAACTAAGAAGGTTAATGGAAGAGAAGTGGTTCCCGTGTCTTTTCTGTGGCAAACTTGCTGTTTGTAACTTACACCATCCAAAGGCAGGAAGGCCTGCTTTGTTGAAAGCCTTATTTTTCCTTGGCATGGTCTTCATGCAGCAGATGAATAGTAGGCTAATGCCCCAATGTTCTAGTGGGTCTGGAGGAACAAACTGACCTGCATTCCTAGCAATATACACCTCAACTATATACACATACTTATCTAACCTGTTTCTGTACAAACAATATTTCCCAATTTAACTGCTTTTCTGCTTAATACCCACTCATATACTTGTCTGATCTCGTCTATTAAAATTGCCCTTATAAAGGATCAATGCAAGAAATAGTTACTTGAAAAATCTGCAAATTGAATGAAAATCAATACAAGTTGTCTATTGTAACATGTGACCTTAATAAAAGAATCCATCACTCCTCTTAGGAGGACTCAGGAAAAAAAAATTGTTTCTAATGAGTGGTATGCTTCCTTGTATCATAAATAATTGTAACAGCCTTTGATATGTCCTTTTTTCTTTTTTTAAGATTTTTTTTTATTCTTTATTTGACAGAGAGAGCGAGAGCCAGCGAGAGAGGGAACACAGGCAGGGGCAGTGGGAGAGGAAGAAGCAGGTTCCCAGTGGAGGAGCCCAATGTGGGGCTCGATCCCAGGACCCCAGGATCACGCCCCGATCTGAAGGCAGACGCTTAACAATTGAGCCACCCAGGTGCCTCAATATGTACTTTTTTTCTTGATTGCTACAAATCTCAGAACTAAATCTTCTTCTTCTTTATGTTTTCCTGTCTTTTATTTTAAATGTTCATTATATTATGTGTCCTTATTGTAAACCACTTCAAACCCTCTATGGAATATGAAAGTAGATAAGGGTATAAATGGTAGATATACATATACTTAGAGAAGAAGAATTCAATGTTTTTTTTTTGTTGTTTTGTTTTGAGTATGGACTAGTAGTGGCTCCTAACTTACACTGATATTTTATGTTTCCAATACACATTTATTAATTGAGTATAATTCATGTACCATGAAATTTACCCTTTTAAAGTATACAATTCACAAAATTGCATGACAATCACTACTATATAATTCCAGACCTTTTTATCACTCCAAAAAGAAATTATGTACCCCAGTAGCTCTCGATCCTTCATTCCCCTTTCCCAAGGCAACTATTAATCTACTTTCTATCTCAATAAATTTGCCTATTTTGGACATTTCATATAAATGGAATTAGACAATGTAGACTTCTGCACCTGTTTTTTTGTTTTGTTATTGTTCTTGTTTTGTTGTTGTTTTTACTAAGCATAATGTTTCCAAGTTTCATCTATGCTGTAGCATGCATCAATATTCATCTTTATGGTTGAGTATTATTCCATTGTGTGGATATACCATATTTATTTATCCATTCATCCATTGATAGACATTTGGGTTATTTCACATGATGTATATTATAAATAATAATGCTATGTACATTCATAAATATGTTTTTGCGTGGACATGTCTAATCCTCTTGTGTATATCCCTAGCGGTGGAATTACTGGGCTATGCGGTAACTCTGCTTAACTCCTTAAGAAACCACTAAACTCTTTTCTACAATGGTCACATCACTTTACCTTTCCACCACCAATGTGCAAGTGTTCCTATTATTCTGCATCTTTGCCAACACTCATTTTCTCTTTTACCTTTTCTGTTTGTTTTTTATTATAGGCATCCTAGTGGGTGTGAAGTAATATCTTTCTGAGGTATTGATTTGTGTTTCCCTAATGACATGATCTTTTTATGTGCTTCTTGGACATTTGTAGATCTTATTTATAAAAATGTCTGTTGAGACCTTTCATGTTTAAGTTATGTAGTCTTTATCATTCAGTTGTAAGAGTTTGTTATATATTCTGTATACTAAACTATTATCAGATTTATGATTTACAAATTTTTTTTCTCATAGTGTATGTTGGTTTCACTTTAACAAAATATCATTTTAAGCAAATACATATTTAAATTTATGTAGTCCTATTTATCTATTTCTTCCTGTTTGTCTTGAACTTTTGTTGTCATAGCTAAGAAATATTTGCATAATCCAATGTCACAAATAATTATGTCAACGATTTTTTCCAAGAGTTTAATAGTTTTACTAAATATTTCATTGTTTTTCTTGCTTTATAAATGGAAATGATTTTTAAATTTTATTTTTATAGTTAGTTACAATTATATAGAAATACAGTTGCTTTTTTATATTGATCTTGCATTTTGAATCCTATGGAATACTTTAGCTCTAATAGTTTTGTGTGTGTGTGTGTATTCCTTAGGATTTTCTACATACAAGATCATGTCAACTGCAAATAAAGATAGTTGTACTTTTTAATGTACATTCTGGATGCCTCTTTGTGTTTGCTTGCTTACTTTCCCTGGCTAGAATCTCCAGTATAATATTAGATAAAACTGACAAGACAAGACATACATGCCTTTTCCTGATCTTACAGTGAAAAAATCTCTCTTTCACATTAAGTATTATGTTAGCTGTGGCATTCGCGTAGATGCCCTTTAGCAAATTTAAGAAGTTTCCTTCTATTTCTAGTTTGGTGAGTTTTTATCTTAAAGGGTGTGGGATTTTGTCAAGTGTATTTTGTGTGTCTACTGAAATGATCATGTGGTTTTTATTTTTTACTCTGTGAATGTTGTGTTACACTGATTGATTTTCATATATTTATTCAAACATGCATCCCCGGGATGCACCCCATTTGGTTATGGCATATGTTCTCTTTTATATGTTGCTGGATTTTATCTGTTAGTATTCTCATGAAGCTTTTAAAAAAATCTATATTTATAAAAGATCGTCTGTAGATTTTTTTCTTATGATGTCTTTGGTTTTGATGTCAGGGTAATATTGTTCTTAGAGAATGAGTTGGGAAGTAGTCCCACATTTTGTAGTTTTGGGAAGTTTGTAAAGGATTGTTGTTAAGTCTTTAAATGTTTGGTAAAATTCACCAGTATGTCATATGCTCCTGAGATTTTTTTTTTCTGAAACTGAGGTTCTTTTATTTCCATTTATTAGAGATATAATTTTGATTTATTTTTGAGTCAGTTTCAGTAGATATGGCTTCCTGGAAATTTTTCCATTTCATATTGTTTATTTAACTTGCTAACATTCAATTGTTATTTCCTTTTTTTAGGTTTGGGGGTAATGACTCCTCTTTCATTTGTGATTTTAGAAACTTCATTCTTCTGAATTTTTTCCCTTGGTCAGTTGAGCTAAACATCTGTTAATTTATTGATGTTGTGAAAAACCCAATTTTTGGTTTCATTGATTTCATGTATTCTTTTTCTATTATCTGTTTAATTTATTGCCACACTAAGCTTATTATTTCTTTTCTTCTGCTAGATTTAGGGAACCGCTTGTTATTATTTTCTTATTTTCTTATAATGTGAAGTTAGGTTTTTGATTTTATATCCTTCTTTTTTTAATGTAAGAAATTAAAAACATAATTTTTTCCTGGTTTCATCAATTCCTGTACGTTTTGCATATTGTTTTCATTTTCGTTCATCTCAAAGTATTTTCTGAATTTTTTTGAGTATTTTCCTTAAGATTCTTATTTATTTATTTATTTATTTATTTATTTATTTATTTGAGAGAGAGAGTATGAGCAGGGGGGAGGTGCAAAGGGAGAGGGAGAAGCAGAGTCTTTGCTGAGAAGGGAGTCTGATGAGGGGCTCAATCCCCAGACCCTGAGATCACGACTGAGCTGAAGGCAGACACTTTACTGACTGAGCTACCCGGGCACCCCTTTTGACTTCTTTTTAGGCCCATTAATTATTTAGGATGTGTTTTTAGTTTTTTCATATTTCTGAGTGTTCTAGTTTCCCTACTGGTATTGACTTCTAATTCTCCTCCATTGTACATAGAGAACATATTTTGTATGTTTGCAATCCTTTTCATTTATTGTGACTTGTTTATGATCTACCTGTGGTTTATTCAAAATCTTCATGTACACTTTAGAAGAATGTGATTTGTGCTATTGTCATGTAAAAATTTTTTATACTAATTTTTTATTATGTTATGTTAGTCACCATACAGCATATCCATAGTGTTTGATGAAATGTTCCATTATTCATTATTTGCTTATAACACCAGTACAACACACAATATGTGCCCTCGTTAATACCCATCACAGTCCTATCCCAGGCCCCCACCCCCCTCCCCTATGAAGCCCTCAGTTTGTCTGAGAGCCCATAATCTATCAAGGTTCATTCCCCCTTCTGTTTAACCCCCCTTCATTCTTCCCTTTCTTCTACCAATCTTCCTATTTCTTAAGTTTCATAAATGACTGAAACCATATGATGAGTGTATTTCTCTGCTTGACTTATTTCACTTAGCATAATCTCCTCCAGTCCAATCCATGTTGTTGCAAATGTTGGCTAACCATTCTTTCTGATGGCTGAGTAATATTCCATTATATATATGGACCACATCTTCTTAATCCAGTCATCTCTTGAAGGGCATCCTGGCTTCTTTGAAAAATTAGCTATTGTGGACAATGCTGCTATGAACATTGGGGTGCATATGGCCCTTCTCTTCACTACATCTGTATCTTTGGGGTAAATACCCAGTAGTGCAATGGCTGGATCATAGGGTAGCTCAATCTTTAACTTTTTAAGGACCTGCACACAGTTTTCAAAAGTGGCTGTACCAACTTGCATTCCCACCAACAATGTAGGAGGGATCCCCGGTCTCCACATCCTCTCCAACATTTGTTGTTTCTTGACTTCTCAATTTTTGCCATTCTAACTGGTGTAAGGTGCTATCTCAATGTGGATTTGATTTGAATTTCCCTGATGGCTAATGATTTTGAACATTTTTTAATGGTATGTTAGGCATTTGTATGTCTTCGTTGGATAAGTGTCTGTTCATGTCTTCTGCCCTTTTTTTGATTTATTTGTTTCTTGCGTATTGAGTTTGAGAAGTTCTTTGTAGATTTTGGATACCATTCTTTTATCTGTAGTGCCATTTGCAAATATCTTCTCCCATTCCTTGGGCTGCCTCTTAGTATTTTTGACTGTTTCCTTGGCTGTGCAGAAGCTTTTTATCTTGAAGAAATCCCACAAGTTCATTTTTCCTTTTGTTTCTGTAGTCTTTGAGGATATGTCACGAAAAAAGTTGCTGTGGCCAGTGTCAAAGAGGTTGCAGTCTATGTTTTCCTCTATGATTTTGATGGATTCCTGTCTCACATTGAGGTCTTTCATCCATTTGGAGTTTATCTTCATGTATGGTGTGAAAGAGTGGTCAAGTTTCATTCTTTTGCATGTAGCTGTGGAATTTTCCCAGCACCATTTATTGAAGAGACTGTCTTTTTTCCACTGGATGTTTTATCCTGCTTTGTCAAAGATAAGTTTCCCAAAGAGCCAAGGGTCCATTTCTGGGTTCTCTATTCTGTTCCGTTGGTCTATCTGTCTGGTTTTTTTCCAGTACCATGCTGTCTTTGTGATCACAGCTTTGTAGTACAGCTTGAAATCCAGCAATGTGATGCCCCAGCTTTGCTTTTCCTTTTCAACAGTTCCTTGGCGATATGGGGCCTTTCCTGGTTCCACACAAATTTAAGGTCTTTTTTTCCAGTTCTTTGAAAAATGTCATTGGTATTTTGATCGGGATGGCATGGGAAGTGTAGATTGCTCTGGGTAACATAGACATTTTAACTATGTTTATTCTTCCAATTCATGTGAATGGAATACATTTCCATCTCTGTGTCTTCTTCAATGTCTTTCAAGAGTGATTTGTAGTTTCTAGAATATAGATCCTTTACGTCTCTGATTAAGTTAATTCTGAGATAACATACAATATTTGGTGCTATTGTAAAGGGAATCAATTCCCTAATTTCTCTTTCTTCAGTCTCATTGTTCGTGTATAGAAATGCAACTGATTTCTGAGCATTGATTTTGTATCCTGCCACATTACTGAATTCCTCTATAACTTCTAGTAGTTTGGGGTTGGGTTCTTTAGGGTTTTTCCATATAGAGTGTCATGTCATCTGAGAAGAGAGACAGTTTGACTTCTTCATTGCTGATTTGGATACCTTTTATCCCTTTTTGTTTTCTGATTGCTATTCCAAGGATTTCTAGTACTCTGTTGAATAATAATGGCAAGAGTGGGCATCCTTGTTGTGTTCCTGATCTTAAAGGAAAGGCTTCCAGCTTTTCCCCATTGAGAATGGTATTCGCTGTAGACTTTTCATAGATGCTTTTTATAAAATTCAGGAATGTAACCTCTATCCCTACACTCTGAGGTGCTTTATTCAGGAAAGGATGCTGTATTTTGTCAAATGCTTTCTGCATCAGTTGAGAGGGTCATATGGTTCCTGAGTCTTTTCTTGTTGATATGATCTATCACACTTACTGATTTGTGAGTGTTGAACCACCCTTGCATCCCAGGGATGAATCCCACTTGGTCGGGTTGGATAATCCTTTTAATGTACTGTTGGATCCTATTGTCTAGGATCTTGTTGAGAATTTTGGCTTCCATATTCATCAGGGTCTGTAGTTCTCCTTTCTGATGGGGTCTTTGCCTGGTTTGGGGATCAAGGTAATACTGGCCTCATAGAATGAATTTGATAGTTTTCTTTCTATTCCATTTTTTGAAACAGATTCAGGAGGATAGATATTATTTCTTCTTTGAGTGTTTGGTAGAATTCCCTGGGGAATCTGTCAGGCCCTGGAATCTTATTTTTGGGAGGTTTCTGATCACTGCTTCAATCTCTTCATAATTAATTGGTCTGTTTAAATCATCAATTTCTCCCTATTTCAGTCTTGGTAGTTTATAGGTTTCCAGGAAGGCATTCATTTCTTCCAGGGGCATATGGCTGTTGAGAAAAGTTTTTAATGATCCTTCCTATTTCATTGGTGTTGGTTGTGATCTCTCGCCTTTCATTCATTATTTTATTAATTTGAGTCCTTTCTCTATTCTTTGGAATAAGTCTGGCCAGTGGCTTATGGATCTTATTTATCCTTTCAAAGAACCAGCCTCTAGTTCTGTTGATCTGCTGTACTGTGCTCCTGGTTTCTAATTCATTGATCTCTGCTCTAGTCTTGATCAACTGCTTCATCATGCGTGGGTTAGGCTTGTTCTTCTGTTCCATCTCCAGCTTCTTGAGGTGAGAATATAAAAACTGTATTTTAGATTTTTCTATTCTTTTGAGTGAGGTTTGGATGGCTATGTATTTTCCCTATAGGACTCCCTTTGCGGTGTCCCATAGGTTTTGGACCACTGTGTTTTCATTTTCGTTGGTCTCCAAAAATTGTTTGATCTCCTTCTTAATTAACTGGTTTACCCAATCTTTCTTGAGCAGGATGGTTCTTAGTTTCCATGTTTTTTATTTTTTTTCCAAATTTTTCCTTATGATTGAATTCCAGTTCGAAAGCGCTGTGTTCTGAGTACATGCAGGGAATAATCTCAGTCTTTTGGTATCTGCTGAAACCTGTTTTGTGACCCAGTAATGGTCTATTCTGGAGAAAGTTCCATGTGCATTCAAAAAGAATGAGTTTCTGTTTTTCTGGGGTGTAGTGTTCTGTATATATCTATGAGGTCCATCTTGTCCAGTATTTCATTCAAAGCTCTTGTTTCTTTGTTGATTTTCTGCTTAGGTGATCTGTCTATTGCTGAGAGCAGAGTGTTGGGGTCCCCTACTATTAGCGTATTAGTATCTATATGTCTCTTTATTCTGGTTACAAGTTGGCTTGTGTATCTAGCTGCTCCCCTGTTGGCGTCATAGATATTTATAATTGTCATTACCACTTGTTGGATACATCCTTTAAGAATAATATAGTGTCCTACTATATCTCTAACTACACTCCTTAGTTTAAAATCTAATCTGCCTGATATGAGAATTTCTACCACAGCTTTCTGTTGAGGTCCATTGGCATGAAAAATGGTTTTCTGTCCCTTCACTTTCAGTCTGGATGTATCTTTAGGTTCAAAATTAGTCTCTTGTAGACAACAAATGGATTGATCATGTCTTTTTATCCATCCTGCAACCCTGTGGTGTTTTATGGGAGTATTTAGGCCATTCACATTGAGAGTGATTATTGAGATATATGATTTTAATGATGTCATGTTGCCTGTGAAATCCTTGTTTCTGTAGACTGTAAATTTCTGTTCCTCATCACTCTTGGGGTCTTTTTACTTTTATAGAACTGCCCTAAATATCTCATATAAGGCTGGTTTGGTGGTTAAGAATTCCTTCAGTTTCTGCATATCTTAGAAGTTCCTTATCTCTCCATCGATTCTGAATGATAGCCTTGCTGGATAAAAGATCCTTGGCTGCATGTTTTTCTCAGATAGAGCTTTGAAAATATCCTTCCAGCCCTTCCTGGCCTTCCAGGTCTCTGTAGACAGGTCTGACATTATTGTAATATTTTTCCCTCTGTACATAAGGATTTTCTTCCCCCGGCTGCTTTCAATACTGTATCCTTGGATCTAATATTTGTGAATTGCACCATGACGTGATGTTGTGTAGGCCTGTTCTGATTGATCTTGGGAGGCGTCCTCTCTGCCCTTTGGACAGGAATGCTTGATTTCTTTGCCAGATTAGGGAAGTTCTCAGCTACAGTTTGTTCAAATATCTCTTGTAGACCTTTCTTTTTCTCCACCCCCTCGGGGATGTTGATAATTCTGACATTGGAATATTTCATTGAGTCAGTAATCTCCTGTAATCTAGCGTCTAGTTTAGACTGCATTTTGTTCATAACATGTTTAATTTCTGCCAGATTCGCTCTCTTTTCCCCCTTAGAGATTGTTTATTCTCCTTAATATTTTCATTAATATTTTTTCAAGCCTACACATCATCTTGACCATTGTTTCTCTGAACTCCATTTCTGACAATTTGGTTATATCCATATCCATCAGTTCTGTGGCAGAGGCTACTGTCTCCTTTCTTTGCTGAGGGTTTCTCTCCTTTTCATTCTGATGAGGAGAGGTTGCGGGGATGCACAGAGCCCAAATTATTGACCAGGACCCAGGCAGTGTGCACTTGTTTTATAATGACCTTAGGGATGTGGGCTTCTTGATTTTTCAGCCTGAATTCCAGGGGAGATGTCTGCCGGGCTGATATTCAGGCAACCCTGTTTAAGTAGAGTTGCCCCGTCCCCTGCAAGGGGGGGTGGGGATGGGCACAATGTGAACTGGTATTTCTGGGCTTTTGTTCTCTGGCAGCTTTCCCTGGTGGTTTTCTTTGACTCTTCTGACAGTCAGAGCAGCAGTGGCCGTATCCTAGCCTCTGTCTCAGAACAGAGAGATGGCATTCCACTCTCCACTGAGCTCTCCTGGCCACTCTAACTCTGTTTCCATTGGTACTGCTAAGAACCCCACAGCGTCCCGGGATGTGCACTCCACAGCCACTCTCCCAGCCCTCGCGTACAGGGCTGGCACGTCTCTGTCCTTTGTGCTTCTTTTTTTTTTAAAGATTTTATTTATTTATTCGACAGAGATAGAGACAGCCAGTGAGAGAGGGAACACAAGCAGTGGGAGTGGGAGAGGAAGAAGCATGCTCATAGCAGAGGAGCCTGATGTGGGGCTCGATCCCATAATGCCAGGATCACGCCCTGAGCCAAAGGCAGACGCTTAACTGCTGTGCCACCTAGGTGCCCTTGTCCTTTGTGCTTCTAACACTGCCAGCCTACCCAGTTCCCCTGTGTGCTCCTGAGCTCCCTGTTTCAGTGTGGCTCACAGGTGCTTCAGAGCGCCGGTTTTCCGTCTGGTTGCTGCTCGCTCTGGAGCCCCTGGTTTCAGTCTAGTTTGAGTGTGCACTCTGGAGGTCTGATTTTCAGTTTGGACGTGCATGCTCCGGAGCTCCTGGTTTCAGTCTGGTTCCAGAGAGCACTCCGGAGCTCTGGTTTTCAGTCTGGGTGTGTGCTCATTCCTGGGCTCACAGTCTCAGTCTGCTTTCTCATGGGTGCCAGCCCAGGATCTGACCCGCTCTCCAGTGCAGGTGGCTACTGCTTCCCGGCTCCCGATCATGGTGGCTCCCTCCCCCTTCCATTTGTCTTCCAATATCTATGTGCGGATTCATGGCTCCCTGCGTCATACCTCAATACTCAGTGCTGAAGATGTTCATTTGTAGAGATCCAGATGTATCTTCCTTCATCTCAGGCTGTTTTCATGGGTGTTCAGGATGGTCTGGTAGATATCCACCTCGATTCAGGGTACCAGCTGAAGAAGGGGTCCCTTACTCCTCCACCATCTTTTTTCCCCCTTCCTCCTTATTCTTTCATCCATCAGTGGACACTTGGGCTGTTTTCATGTCTTGTCTATTGTGAATAATCCTGCAATGAACATGGAGGGGCAGATATCTCTTTGAGATAGTGATTTCATTTCTTCCAGATAAATACCAGAAGTGAGACTGCTGTATCATATGGTAGTTCTATCTTTAATTTTCTGAAAACCCTGCATACATTTTCAATAGTGACTATACCAATTTACATTCTCATCAATATTGTGCAGGGTTCCCTTTCCTCCACTTCTTCACCAACACTTGTTATCTCTTATCTTTTTGATAATAGCCATTCTAACAGGTATGAGGAGATATCTACTGTGATTTGAATTTCCCTAATGATTAGAGATGTTGAGCATCTTTTCATATGTCTGTTGGTCATTTGTCTATCTCCTTTGGAAAAATGTCTACTCAAGTCCTCTGCTCATTTTATTGAGTTATTATTACTATTACTATTATTATTACTATTATGTTACTATTGAGTTGTATGAATTCCTTGTATACTTTTGACATTAACCCATTTTCTGATATATGATTTACTGATATTTTCTTCCATTCCATACATTGCTTCTTTTGTTGATTGTTTCTTCTCTTCTACAGAATCTTTTAAGTTGGATGTACTCTCACTCATTAATTTCTCATTTTGTTGCTTCTGTTTTTGGTGTCATATCCAGAAACAAATATTGCCAAGACCAATGTCAAAGTGCTTGTTCCTTATGCTTTTTTTTTTTCCATATAAAGCCTATTTGTTAATCACTGCCTTGGCCTACTCTGTTTTAGTATGTTGGATATTTTTCTTTCTTTCAAGTGTTTCCTTATATCCAATGATGGTCTTAAATATAAGTGTAAGGTTTATGAATTTGGAAATATTCAGGTGCCCTTTAAATATTTGCCCTAAAAATACTAAAATAACTAGAAATCTCAGACAGTATGCATTACTAAGTAAATTAAGTCAATTTGTAGGCAGTGGCCTTGGCTTTTGAATTAACATAAAAAATGAAAATGCTGAACATAAAAAATTCTCATCTGTCATAAAAATTTGGTATATTGTGAAAACATATTAATAAATGTAAACTTCTCAATTAAAACTGTGGTTGTTTAGCTCTGTAGCCCAACTATTAAAGACTTATTTATTTATTATGTGAGATAGAGAGCAGGGGGGAAGGGGCAGAGGGAGGGGAAGAGAGAGACTCTCAAGCAGACTTCCCATTGAGCACAGAGTCAAACACAGGGCTCAACCTCACAACCTTGAGATCATGACCTGAGCTGAAACCAAGAGTTGGATGCTTACCTGTCTGAGACATCCAGGTGAACCTACACAGCCCATTTTTTTAATGTAAAAATGTCACATTGGTATTAACCGGATACTTGAAAATGACAGACTTTTGTGTAAAGATAATGCCAGTTGCAAGAGGGCTAGAAGAGCTTAAAAGACACAGAAAGAAAATGCAGATGGAAAAATCATAAACACAAAAACATGATATGAGTCTTTAAACATATATCCACCATTTCCAAAATATTAAATGGAAAACAACATCTGTAGAAAGTTAGCTCAAAGTTCAATGCAAGTAAAACCAAGGTCTACAACTCTTTTTTCACATAATTAGTCATCTTATATGTCATGTTAATGGAAAGTATCCCTAACATTGGACAGCTATCTTTCAATCACAAAGGGATGTGGATGATCTTATGGAATCAAACTTGCCATTGCTACTGCAAAAGGTACATTCCATGAAGACAATTGATCAGTAGTAAGATCTTTGATCTACAAATAATCAGTAAGGATAATTTTTGTGGTCTATTGGTATGCTCTTGAATGGGCAATTTAGGTATTCTGAAACTGAAAGTTTTAAATTAACAAATCCAAAGGCCTTTTTTTTTAGTTTCTTCATGATTTACAACATCAAATACAACAATTGTATTTTGTTTAATTTTTGAAGATTTTATTTATTTATTTGAGAGAGAGAGAGAGCACAAATTGGGGGGGAGTGGCAGAAGGACAAGCAGACTCCCTGATGAACACAGAGCATGACTCAGGGCTTGACATGGGGCTTGAAGTGGGGCTCCATCTCAGGGCCCTGAGATAATGACCTGTGCTGAAGTCAAAAGTCAGATGCTCAACCAACTGAGCCACCCAGCTCCCCCATTGTTCTTGTATTTTCTGTTAGACTGTGTTAGTTGTGATGTTTTCAGTGGCAAGTATCAGAAAACTCTAACTCAAATACGCTTATGCAACCAAGGCATTCATTATGTTACATAGCAGAATATTTAGAACTAGAGCAAGTTTCAGTGTTGGCTCATTCAGCACATCACAAATGTTATCAAAATCCTAATTTCTATCTCTAAATTGTGATACCTTAGATGTTTGGCTTTGCCTTTTGTGTCTCTCTTCAGAGTTACAAGATGTTTGTTGCATCGGTTTCAAACATTGCAATCAGATATGAGCATTTCTAGGAAAGTAGACTGTCTTTTCTAGTGACTCCTATGTAAGAGTGAAGAAATATTTTCTAGAAGCCTTCTTTCATATTTCATTGGCTAGAACTGGATGATATGCTTACCTCTAAATAAATCACTAGCAAAAGGAATTAAATGATGTCTTAGGACAACAACAATTTGTACTTAGAACTTTAGATAAGGTTTGCCTCTTTTAAGTTATATGGGGGAATTATGGACAATAAAATAAAATTGGGGTTTTGCATGTAAAGAAAAATGGGGAATAGATATTGGTATATATTTATATAAACAATAGACTGTAAACTCCAGAGAGTCACTTTTTAAACAATTAAATCATTAGTTTCTAGCACAGTATCTGTGATAAAGTAAGTTCTCAATAATTATATTTTTCAGAATTTTTATACTTTAATAGGAAGAGATAGACAAGATACAGAAAAATGCAACTTGGAACAACCAAGTAATGCAGGTACTGGAAGAAAACTTAATTATAACTGAACTCTTCAGAAAGATGAAGACATATTTTAATCATTAAACAAGAACAAGAGGCTATAGTAAGGGATATTAAGAGAACAAAACAGTTTAGAAATTTAAAATGTGATAAAAATTCAAAATTTAATCAAATGGTTGGAATATGGTTTATAAGTTTTTCAAGAAGTAGAACAAAAGGACAAAGGAATTTGAAATAAAAAAGATAAAACAATCAGAGTATCCATCCAGGATGTTCAATATTCAAATAATAGGGGTATAAGAAAGAGACGGAGAGACAGAAGAGAGGAAATAATATTTTTAATGTTGCAAAACTTCTGAAAACTTAAATGAATTTCCATATTGAAAGAGTCTATCAGGTCCAGCAAGACAGATTTTATAATATTCATGCCAAAGCACATGAGATTTCATCACACTTTTTTTTCTTTTTCTTTTTCAGAAAGAAAGAACGCGAGCATATGAGCCAGCGACTGAGGCAGAGGGAGAGGGAGAATCCTAAGCAGGCTCCACTCCCAGCTCAGAGCCTGATGTGAGGCTCGATCTCACAACACTGAGATCATGACTTGAGCCAAAATCAAGAGTTGGATGCTTAACTGATTGAGCCACTCCGGCACCCCTCAGCACACGTTTTTTTTTTTCCTTTTAATTTTTTTTTATTATGTTCAGTTAGCTGTCATATAGCACATCATTAGTTTTTGATGTAGTGTTCAACGATTCATTAGTTGCATATAACACCCAGTGCTCATCACAACATGTGCTCTCCTTAATACCCATCACCTGGGTGCCCCATCCTCCCACCCCTCCCCTCTGTAACCCGCAGAGTCCAGAGTCTCTCATGGTTTTTCTCCTCAGATTTCTTCCCATTCAGTTTTCCATCCCTTCCCCTGTAGTCCCCCACACTATTCCTTAAGTTCTACATATGAGTGAAACCATATGTCAGTAATTACTTTTTGAATTAATAATCAACTCTGCCTAGCAAGCAATTAACTCTGAATGATAGAGAAAGTTTTCACAGAGCAAATAATATTCAATCTGGTTCTTTATGAAAAATGGTATGGAAACAGATAGGGAGAAGACTATTTTAGATGAGGGAAAAGACCCTGGAAAAAGACACAAAGTTATAAACTGGCATAGAAGGTTGGATCAGTTATTACTACTTTCTGACAAAAGTAACAAAGCCCTATTAATAGCAGCATAAACCGTAAAGACATTATTCTTTTCTTAACACAATTTTTGAAAATGTTTTCATAGTTAAATTAGTGGCTTAAAAATGTTATTGAAACCTAGGCTCCTATGGTCTTCCTGCTGAGTTATCTTTTGTGTTGTTAAATGTCCTTTCATATTTGTAAAATGGCTGCTGCACTTCCAAGCATCACGTCATTATATAACAATAGATAAAGCATGAATGAAATAGGGCTTTTATCACAATAGAAAATCCCAGACACCTCCTATAAGTATTTTTATTTATCATTGGCCCAGTCTAAGTCAGGGGACTACTACTACCTACAAGGAAGTCTTGGAAAGTATGTACATGGAATTTGTAGATTCTATGGTGATGAGAGCTAAGAAAGACAGAGGAAGGGGAAAATGTTGGGTAGCTAGTCAATAGGGTCTATCACAACATCTTTCAGTAGACATGGGTATCAGGAATATGAGGGAAATGGCAGAAAGAAGTTGGAAAATAGATTGGATCCACATGTTCATTTACTGAAGCATAGGAGTTCCATGTGTAGTATTTATCTTTATGAAGAAAAAAACAAAAAGGGCAGTGCATTGGTGTTGCCTCTCTAATCCTCTGATTCATTTGCCTTTTTAATTTTTTTTTCATTTGAACAATCAAAATAAATATCTAACAAACTCTGTCACTGATCTTCAATTATCTTCTCAAAATACAGCCACCATTTAGTTGTTATTGGTCTTACATACAAATAGAACTTTTAGTAGTGTTCTCTCAAGCTTTAGAAAATTTCCTTTTTTGAATGACAAGTTATTCTGATTCTGTGATTCACAATTGTGTATGTACATGTGTTTATAGCACACGTTTGAAAATGGGATTTTTTGTTTTAAGGAAAGACTGCCACATGCAACACCTCATTTGGATGTGTCTGGAGTTTTGGAAGCTTAGCTACCCTACGTTCTACAAATGGACCTTGAGAGCATGTTTGGAGGTTCTAGCAGGGGAGCACAACTCCTCCCATACCCTGGACTAAACAATGATCCTCTATTGAGGAAGGTCATCCTTTTTGACCCATTGTGTAGCTTCTGGAGGGATCCATATGGAGTGGTGGGGGAAGAAGGTAGCTCCTGTCTAACCAGACATATCAGCTGAATCAACCCCATTGACAATCAATGGGGTAACAGATATCACAACCAGATCACCCTCACATCTGAAAATGAGAATTTCTAAGCACTTGTTTCAAATAAAAGATTCTAACTAAAGCTATATAAGACCATGATAATTGCAAATAACTACACTAATACTGAATGTCACTCACAATCTGTAAAAATGTCTGTTTTTGTACTATTTAAATTGTTGCATGTCAGCCCTTTATCTCTACCTGACTACAACTCTTTCCTGATCATACAATCTCATATATTTATGCATTAAACAAGTATTTGTTGAGTACCTACTTGAAGCAGCACTGTGCTAAACATGGAGATTAAATTATTAACACCCACAGCAAAAAACAGAAAGAGACTCACAATCATGTAGGGCTTGTGTTGCATGTTCCAGGAAATACAAATTGTTGGTTCAAATTTGATATCTCGATTTGCCCCTATTAATTTGCTGCAAAGTTTATTCCACTCAATATCAGATGATTCACTCACTTCAAGGTCCCTTTTAACAAGACTTGAAGTGTGCATCCTCACTTGTAACAAGCATTTACATTATCTGTTAATCAAAATTTGAGAGTGTCCTTCAAAGGATTGAAGTTTAAGCATTTAGAAGCACTATTCTAACTAGATGGAGATACCAGATTCCCTTTAACACACTGGAACTTCCTAGGTAAAGGGAATAGGGGCAGAAGGGCTGTTTTAGATTTTATTTTTTACCTTAAATGCTGAATTCCATAATGTTGTATTTTTAACAATTATTCTCATTACATGTGATTGCCAGTCAGAATGTCTGATCAGTATGAAATAGTGTTATTACCTTACTGGGTCAATATATTACATGCAAAAGCATTCATACTGCTTTACATAAAATATATTAACACAGAATGCAACCTATCTCAGTTTTTGAAATGTGGAATATAGCTCTGGATCACTTGATTAGTACCCTCCTAGTTCCTTAACAGTCTGTGTCATCACAGGTCAACTAATTATCTGGTCTATCCCTATTACAAATTGAGACACAAAGGAAAATTTAGTTGGCATATCCAAGGCCATGTGATTAGTGACAAAGTCAACATCTGAACAGTGGTTTCCTGAATTCCAATTTAATATGTCTTTACTCCCAAGCATATTACTTCAAAACACTTCCACCCTTACCACCAGGACCAGCAGCAGCCAAGTGCAAAATTAAAATGCAGCATAGTCATAAAATTTGCCTCAAAATAGCCAATTGAGTCCTCTTACTATCAGGTGGCAGTTTTTTGATCGTTTCAATCTTAGCTTTTCAGTGGCTACAGACATTAATGATACTTCCTTAGTGAAAGGAAACACCTGAGATAGCTAACATTTTTGTACATAATAAAAAAAATTATAGTTTTGATTTGTTCATTCAGTGAAAATGTCTTAGTATCGTCCATTTGCCAGGCACTATTTAAAGCACTGGAGATACATCAGTAAATAAAACAAATGAAAATTCCTGCCCTCATGGGCTTTATATTCTAGTGGTGGGTGATAAACAATAAACAAAAAAGTTATATAGGATGTAATAAGTGCTATGGAAAAAAATAAAGGATATAGAGTGGCAAGGAGGGTCAGGATAGGGGAGAAAGTGGTATGGGGGCTTCAGATTCAATTGAAGGTGTGATCTCCTGCCAGTCTATGTGTGAATGTTGTTAAAGACTGAAATTGGTAAACTAATGATGTACTGTATGGTGACTAACATAACAATAATTTTGAAAAAATTAAAAAAATAAAAAAAAATCCTAGATACTTTAAAAACAACACAAAACAAAAAAAGACTGAAATTGGTGACTGCAAAAAAAGAAAATATTATTTTTTTCTTTTTTTAAAAGATTTTATTTATTTATTTATTTGACAGAGAGAGAGAGACAGCCAGCAAGAGAGGGAACACAAGCAGGGGGAGTGGGAGAGGAAGAAGCAGGCTCCCAGTGGAGCAGGGAGCCTCATGCTGGCCTTGATCCCAGAACAGTGGATTCAGGCCATAAGCCAAAGGCAGATGCCTAACCACTGAGCTACCCAGGCACCCCGTATTTTTTCCTCTTCAAAACTCAAGGTCATTCTGGGAAAGAAGCCCAGGACCCAAGCCAAATCTCATTGTAGATGTGCATATACTTTCATTCTTCCCTGCTGTATATCTTATTTTTAAAAATCTGAGAAAGCTCTGAGGTGGGGAAAAAAGAAAACCAATGTGACAAAAGAGAGAGGAGAGGACCAGCCTCAACCCTGCCTAAATATTGCATTGCTTGGGCATTATACAGGTCATGTACTGTACTTGAGCCCTAGATCTTTCTGAGTGCCTACAACAAGACCCTTCTCTGGTTCTTTTTCCCACTAATTTTCTTCCTTATGATTAAAACTTCAAATCAGTAATAATATGTACAAATAAAAATCAAAACTCTCAGCACACTCTTCACATGAGTTAAAATAAGTCATTTATACTTTATAGCTTTATATCTTCATAGATACTAGTCAATTTTCCTTAAGTGACTCTTGGAAATTTTGACAGTAGTTTTTAATCAATTGAAGCTGTATTTATATATCAATTGGACTATTTTAATTGGTTTAACAGGTAAGTTAAAAAAACAAAGCAGTTATTAATCAAGATTATTTCCTTAATTGGCTTTATCTCCTCAACTGTCTTTTTTTTAAAGATTTATTTATTTAGAGAGAGAATTAAAGAGAGAGAGCACAAGAGTAAGGGGAGGGCAAAGGGAGAGACTCTTCAAGCAGACTCCCCACTGAGCACAGAGCCTGATGGGGGCTCAATCTCATGACCCATGAGATCATCAACACAGCCAAAAACAAGAGTTGGGAGCCCTACAGACTGAGTTACCCAGGCACCCTCCTCAACAGTCTTTCAAAAGTAATGTTTATTTTCTTAGCCCCAATAATCCAAGAATATAAATGTCCCATGTATTATTTCTATTTGTACTTGCAATGCTTTACATATATTTTTATTATGGCATTTTTTGCTCATCAATATATACATAATTTGTAGGAAACCCTAAGTATAAAACATGATATGCAGAAAAAAATATCCATAATCTCATTTTAAGCATTTTGGTATGTTTAACTGTCTTTCTTTTCACAATAAATGCATTTGTTTTATATAGTAGATACTGAACTGTACATACAGTTCTATGTTCCCATTTTTTCATGCAAATGCTAGGGATACATTGATGAACAAAATAAACATGATTCTTGCCCCCATGGGGTTGTAATATAGTGATTTATTAAAACCATTCTCTAATCTTAGACACAAAGAGTGTTTCTAAATTTTAAAATTTTATGTAAAACTATAATAAACATCTTTGTGCTGAAATAATAAGTTACTTAGGGTGCATTCTTAAGAGTAGAATTACTGGGCCTAAGGGTAGGAACATTTTCAAGGCTCTTTACACATAGTTAGTGTTACTTTTATTGCTTTACTGATTGCGGTTCATTCTTGGCTTACAAACTGAATGGCTTTGTATTACTTTGCATCAGAAGGTAGTATGTTTGATGATTGGCTTTTAAGCCCAGTTTGGCTAATGAAAGGATTCTGAAACTGCATAACACTGCTCAAGTGAAAACTAACTTGGTGTCGTGGATCACAGTTTCCTTTTATTTCCTAAAAATGAAATAGGGTATTACATAAGAAATATAAACTTTCAAAAATAAATAAAAATATTAATGACAAAAAAGTAGTGAAAATGAGAATAACCAATAAATTACTTCTCATCTTACGGCCAAGAAGATGCTCACTTTTTGTTATCTGAACACATAAAAGACAGTTTTTGTTTCTTCCTGTACACATCCTTACCTAGGGAATTGAGTTTCCATTTTATATAATGAAAAGCTCATATTTGCAAATTTTCTACCAAGTAGCATTTGATAACTGGATTTAACATAACTCTACACAAAACAATTGCTGTTTTTAGATTTTGGAGGAAACAAAACATCTTAAAGACATTTTGGTACTATTTTAAGAGGCATTGTACCTTTGTGTAATTTACAGATCTAAGAAGAAACTATATTCAAGTTATTTTGAAAAAATATTACTGTGAGCATATATTTAGTTTTAGGGGTAGCAGTCTGGATGCAAGGGAAATGTACAGGATTAAAGTTGCTCTTTTTTAAAAGATATTGTTTATTTATTTGAGAGAGAGAGAATGAGAGAGAGAAAAAAAAACATGAGAGGGGGGAGGGTCAGAGGGAGAGGCAGACTCCCTGCTGAGCAGGGAGCCAGATGTGGGACTCAGTCCTGGGACTCCAGGATCATGACCTGAGCCAAAGACAGTCCCTTAAACAACTGAACCACACAGATACCCTAAAGTTGCTCTTTATAGAGGAATGTTTATGTTCTTTTATTTTCCTTTCAGTCAATACAGCCCTTTCATGTGCACATACACACATGCACATACTCAAAACTAGTGTTAAAATTGTCTGATATCAAATAATTAGGTATTTATTAAACAACCAATATAATCATCAATGAAAAAAATGACCGATTCTCTCAGTTCAAGCTGTAAAATATTGTGTGTAAACACAGCTACAATTTTAGAGTGGATTTCAGAAGCATCTATACACTGTAAAATATAACTACTCTGTCTTTTCCCTTCAGCTTCCTGTTATTCACAGTGTCTTTATGATGTCATCACTCAACATTACCACTGAATTTACAATGCTAAAGTCCTGGCAACATATACACAGGGGAAATGTCTCTTCCAAGATTGTAAGTACTTTATTTTTTTTAGTATTTTTAATGATTAACATGCCCAATTTAGCAACATATTCATATTTTTAAATGTAAATAATGTCTCTCTCATGGTCATTATATTTATAGATTAAAATTTTAAACAGAGGTATGAAATTTTCAGCAATATGTTGGATGTTTTGCTCTGAGATTTAGCTACTTCAGGCTTTTGCATGAAATAGTGGCACGGTCTTAATTATTGTGTGTGTGTGTGTGTGTGTGTGTGTGTGTGCTTGTAACTATATCTAATTTAAAGGAGAAGGAAGAAATTAATGTGTACGAAGGCACTTAAAATGTAAAGCAGGATACAATTTAGTAAGACTTTATTATACAACCTTGATATACTTAATTTTATGTAAAAGGAAAATTAGACCATTCCTTTGCTCTGATAAAAAGGAAGACTTAGTATTGCTTCCAATAAAAGAAAGTATAGTGAATTGACTTTTAAAAGGAGTCATTAAGTGGATGATGAATATTATTAATATGGAATTAAACAATAGTATTTCTGCAGGCTTTAATGGCCACATCTTTCAATGTTGGTCTTCAAAAGTTGATCTTCTCTGAAAGAATATCACTGAAATAATACAAAAATTAGGATAATGTAGACCACATTGATTTGGAGCCACCAGCTAATAGCCATGTGTATTAAGTTGAAACATAAGAGATTATCAGTATTCAAACATTTTACCTACAAAAATGGAAATTTCTTATAGTGTAATCTAATATAAAAGAAGATAAAAATCAATAAGAAATATATACTTAAGGTGACATAAAAACAGTTGAAAGTTATAAACAGGTATTTTACAGAAAAAGAAATGTAAATGACAGGTAAACATATGAAAAAGGTGTACAACCTCATTTATGAAAAGAAATTTTAGAAAATCTTTGACTCAGAAACTCAAATTCTAAAAAAAATATGAAAGGATATTTCCTTTTTAAAAGATACATTTTTGTGATGTTTGGATGTTTTTTCAGTGAGTATGCATTACTTTTAAAATCAGAAATTTCACTTCACTGTGAAAGAAAAAGAATGATTTGATCTAGAAATTAAAATTGAGCTCCTAGTGTTTTTAGAAAGATATTTCTAGTTTGATGTTTCCTACATCTCATCTTTCATCTTACATCATAAAGGCTTCAGGATTACATCACCATTGGGCATTATCTCTGAAACACACTGTCATCAGCAAAATCCTCTCTATCCTCTTCTGCCTCCTGTCTGAATATCTCCACTTTCTTGCTCTCTGACTTGGCTGTTTCTCAAATACACTGCTTTTCCTGAGTTCCCCTTGAGTAGGAAATATCTTCCTTTCCACGTCCCTTCCTACCACTGGACCCAGAATTACAGTAGATGTATGCTTGGGCTCTCAATGGCATTTCCAACTCATTCTACAGCCTTACTCCCTAAAAATAGCCAGCTTTGAATTTCATGTGATCAGATTATATCATCTGCTGCCTTTCTTTGTTATATTCATCTAGTTACTCCCAGGTCATTCCCTTTATTTTGCCATGATTTTCTGTCTGGCCCACTGCCATTCCCTCTTGCCTTAATCCCTGGTGATTTTAAGATGTAGATAACCTTTCTCATATGCTAATATCTCAATTATTTGACTTTATTTTCACAAATTATCTTGCCTTCCATCTTATTTCAGTGGATCACTCCTATTCATATCCCTCCAAAATCTTAATTTCAAACATTTAATTTTTCAACCACTGCTTTATGTACCTCTAATACTCACACTTCAACAATTCTTCTACCCCTATAAGACCTACCTTTGATTTTACCACCTTCAAGCTATTGCCATTGGTCCTTTCCCCATGGCTTTACTTATGTTCTTACCCTCTATAGATCCTTACCTATCTTAGGTTCTTATAGGCTCATGGTGAAACAATACAAATAATTTCCTGCATACATCTTCAATCTCCTTTACCCAATCACCTTTTGACATTTCTTTGACAATCCCTAACTTTAGATAAATCTAACTCCCCCATTACTACTCAGTAGTACATTTGCAAGCTGAATATGGTTGAGGAAAACCATGTAACCATGACAATTGGATTCAATTTAATTTATAATGTCAAACTGCAAGTGGGCAGTTAATGATATTCAGCAATGGTATTAAGCTTCTCTTGTATGCTTAAATCTCTCCTTTAAGATGACTATTTCTTACTTTTTTTTCCTCTTAAATTTACAATAGATTTGGCCACCCCACTTTGGCTGATAGAGACAAATAGGGGAAATTTTCACCATAGCCACAACTAAATAACCTAGTCTATGTGTATCTTTACAACCCTTTTTTCTTCCTTCCTCTTATTGGAACAGATACCCTCCTCTTGCTCATATCTAAATATAACTTAAGGTGTATTAGTTTCCTAGGGCTGCTGAAACAAATTACCATAAACTAGCCAAATTAAAACATTAGAAGTTTATTATCTCATGTTTCTGGAAGCTAAAAGTTCAAAATCAAGATGTCAGCAGTATGAGCTCCTTCTCTAGGCTCTGAGGGAGAATCTGTCCCATGACTCTCCTAGCTTCTGGCAGTCTCTGGCCATCATTGACATTCTTTGGATTGTGGATACATCACCCCAATCTCTGCCTCCATCATCACATGGCACACTCTCCCTGTCTGTGTGTGTCTGTGTCCAAATTTCCTTCTTCTCATAAGAACACCAGTCATTGTATGAAAGCCCACCCTAATCCAGTATGACCTCATCTAAACTATACTACATCTGCAAAGACCCTATTTCCAAATAAGGTCAGTTTCACAGGTACCAAATGATAGGACTTGAATATATCAACTTACAACACTGGGCACTGGATTTTCTTCATTACTTATGGATATGGCTCCTATAATTAACTTATCTTCTGTATCCTCAATTTTTTATAATTTTTAATTTTTTATATTAGTCACCATACAGTACATGTATCCTCATTTTTTAATCTTTCTTCTTTAGCTTTATTGAAACATAATTGACACATAATTGTGCATGTTTGCGGTGTACAATGTGATGATCTGATGCTCATATGCATTGCAAAATTATGACAATGGTAGGTTTAGTTAACACCTCCATCACATAATATAATTACCATTTCTGTTTTTGTGGTGAAAACATTTGATGTCTACTCTCTTACCAAATTTTAAGTATATAATACAGAATTGTTAACTATAGTCACTGCACTGTGCATTAGATCCCCACTATATATTGATCTTATAACTGGAAGTTTGTACCCTTTGAACAACATCTCTGCATTTCCCCTACCCCCCAAGCCCCAGGCAATCACCACTGTACAGTTTCTATGAGTTCAGCCTCTTTACAATTCGCATATAAATGAGATCATACAGTACTGTCTTTCTAATTTATTTTACTTAAAATAACACCCTCCTTCTTTCTCATGGCTTAACTGTGTATATCTATCTATCTATCTATCTATCTATCTATCTATCTAATCTATCTATCTATCTATCATCTATCTATCTATCTATCATCTATCAATCTATCTACCTATCTACCTATCTATCTATCATCTATAGTCATCTATCTATCTATCTATCTATCTATCTATCTATCTATCTATCATCTAATCTTTCATCATCTATCACCTGTGATAGAGTGGTTTGGTTTCCTTTGGATATATACCCAGAAGTGGGGTTGCTGTATCATATGGTAGCTCTACTTTAATTATTGAAGAACCTCATTCTGTTGTCCATAGTGACTGTACCAATTTACATTTGTGTCTAGAGTGCACAAAGTTTCCTTTTTCTTCACAGCCTCACCAACATGTGGCTCTTTTTTTTAAGAGCCACTTACACAGGTGTAAAGTGATATCTCATTCTAGTTTTGATATGGACTACCCTGATGATAAGTTTGCTGAGCATCTTCTCATGTACTTGTTGGCCATTTGTATGTCTCTTTTGGGAAAATGTCTATTTAATTTCTCTGCACAGTTTATTTTAGTTTAGTTTAATTTAGTTTCAGGTTTTATTTAGTTTCAGGTTTTATTTACATGCCAGTTAGTTAACAAACTCTGTAATATTAGTTTCAGGTGTAGAATTTAGTGATTTGTCACTTACAACACCCAGTGCTCATCACAAGCATCCTCCTCAATATACATCACCCATTTAACTGATCCTGCCCACCTCCCTTTCAACAACCCTCAGTCTGTTCCCTACAGTTAAGATTCTGTTTTATGGTTTGCCACTCTATTTTTTTTCTTTCTCTGCACATTTTAAAACTCGTATTTTTAAAATTATTTTTTTCTATTGAGTTGTATGAGTTCCTCATATATATTGGATGTTAACATTATATCAGATAGACAGTTTCCAAATATTTTGTTCCATTCCATATTCTGCCTTTTCATTTCAACAATTTTTCCTTTTAATGTGCAGAAACTTTCAGTGTGATGTAGTTTCATTTTATTTTTGTTTTGTGCTTATACATTTGGTGCATCTTTCTAGATACTTGTTGATCATTTGTATGCTTTTGAAAAATGTCTATTCAGGTAATTTGCCCATTTTTAATCAATTTACTATTTTAATATTGAGTTGTGTTAGTTACCTAAATATTATGGATATTAACCCCTTCTCAAATAATTGGTTTGCACGTATTTTCTCCTTTTCAACACACTGCTTTTTAATATTATCAATTGTTCATTTGCTGTGCAGAAGCTGTTTTATATAGTCTTACATATTTACATTTGCTTTTGTTGCCTGAACTTTTGGTGGCATATCCAAAAAAAAAATCAATGTCAAAGGCATATCAAAGATCTTTCTTCCTATGTTTTCTTCTGAGTTGAAAAGTTTCAGTTCTTATGTTTAAGTTTTAACCCATTCCAAGTTAATTTTTGTGATTTGTGTGAAATAGGGTTCCACTTTTATTCCTTTGCATGTGGATATCCACTTTTCCCAGAACTATTTATTGAAGAGATGATCTATTGGTGTTCTCATAAAGGATTAGTTGATTACATATGCATGGTTTTATTTCCCTGTTGTTCATTACATTCCATTGGTCTATATTTCTGTTTTTATTCCAATACCATAATGTTTTAATTACTACACCTTTGTACTCTAGTTTGCAATCAGATAGTAATATCTCCAGCATTATCCCTCTTTCTCAGGACTGTTTTGGCTGTTCATAGTATTTTGTGCTTCCATACAAATTTTAAGATTGTTAGTTCTATTTCTATGGGAAAATTCTATTGGAATTTTGATCAGGATTGCATTTAATCTATAGATGGATTTGCTAGTATTGGCATTTTAACAATATTATTCTACTGATCCATGAACTTGGGATATCTTTCCAGTTATTTGTGCCTTCATTTCCTTTCATCAATGTCTGAAACTTTCCAGTGTACAAATATTTAATTTCTTTGGTTAAATATATTTGTAAGAATTTTATGGTTTTTAAGTATTCTGAATTAGATTGTTTTCTTTTTTTAATTTGTATTTAAATTCTGGTTAGTTAACATAAAGTGTAGTATTTAAGGTATAAAATTTACTGATTCAACACTTACATTTAACACCTCGTGCTCATCCCAAGAACTGCCCTCCTTAATCCCTATCACCTATTTAATTACTCTCCTTGCCCACCTCTGCTCTGGAAACCATTGGTTTGTTGTCTGTAATTACGAGTATGTTTCTTGGTTTGCCTCTCTCTGTCTTTTTTCCTTTGCTCATTTGTTTTATTTCTTAAATTCCATATATAGGTGAAATCATATAGTATTTGTCTTTCTCTGACTTATTTTGCTTAGTATAGTACTCTCTAACTCCATCCACATCATTGTAATGACAAGATTTCATTATTTTTTATGGCTGAATAAGATTCCATTATATATATGAAACTTCTTTGTTCATTCATTCGTCAATGGGCACTTATGCTGCTTTCATAATTTGGCTATTGTACATAATGCTGCTATAAACATAGGGGCACATCAATCCATTTGAATTAGTATTTTTCTATTCTTTGGATAAATACCTAGTAGTGCAACTGCTGGACTGTAGGGTAGTTTTATTTTTAACTTTTGGGGAACCTCCATGGTGTTTTTCAGAGGTGCTGCATGAGTTTGCGTTCCCACCAACAGTGTAAAAGCATTCTCCTCTCTCAACGTCCTTGTCAAAATTTGTTTCTTGTGTTGTTGATTTAAACCATTCTGATAGGTGTGAGGTAATATCTCATTAGAGTTTTGATTTGTATTTCCCTGATGATGAGTGATGTTGACATCTTTTTATGTGTCTTTTGGCCATGTGTATGTCTTCCTTGGTAAAATGTCTATTCAAATCCTCTGCCCATTTTTGAATTAGATTATTCATTTGGGGGGTGTTAAGTTATAAGTTCTTTATATATTGTGGATACTAATCCTTTATCAGATAACCATAAGAGACTTTTAATTATAGGAAAAAAACTGAGGGTTGCTGAAGGGGAGGTGGGTTGAAGGATGGGGTTACCAGGTGATGGTCATCAAAGAGAGCACTTGATGTAATGAACACTGGGTGTTATATGCAACTGATGAATCACTAAATTCTACCTCTGCAACTAATAATAGAGTATATGTTAGGTATGTTTAATTTTAATAAAAAATGATATGTAATTTGCAACTATCTTCTTCCATCCCATAGTTGCCTTTTAGTTTTATTAGTTATTTTTGCTGTGCAGAAGCTTTTCAGTTTGAAGTCCCAACACTTTTTGTTTTTGTTTTTGTTTCCCTTCCCTCAGGAGACAAATCTAGTAAGAAGCTGCTATGGCTGTTGTCAAAGAGGTTACTGACTGTGTTCTCCTCCAGGATTTTGATGGTTTCTAGTCTCACATTTAGATCTTTTATCCATTTTATATTTATTTTTGTGTATGGTATAAAAAAGTGGTGCAGTTTTACTCTTTTGCATGTTGCTGTCTAGTTTACCCAGCACTGTTTTTGAAGAGAATGCTTTTCCCCATTGAATATTCTTTCCTGGTTTGTCAAAGATTGCCCATATGGTTGTGGGCTTATTTTGGGGTTTTCTATTCTGTGCCATTGATCTATGTATATATTTTTGTGGCAGTACAATACTGCATTGATCATTACAGCTTTGTAATATGATTTGAAATCTGGAATTGTGATGCCTCCAGCTTTGCTTTTCATTTTCAATATTGTTTGGCTATTCAGGGTCATTTGTGGTGCTGTATACATTTATGATTGTTTGCTGTAGTTCTGTGAAAAATGCTGTTGGTATTTTGATAGTGATTGCATTAAAGTGTAGATTGCTTTAGGTAGTAGAGACATTTTAAGGATATTGGTTCTTCCCATCCATGAGTAAGGAATGTCTTTCAATTCCTTTGTGTTATCTTCAATTTCTTTCACCAGTGTTTTATAGTTTTCAGAGCACAGGTGTTTCACCTCTTTGGTTAGGTTTATTGCTAGGTATCTTATCATTTTGATGCATTTGCAAGTGTGATTGATTCCTTAACTTTCTGCTGCCTCATTATTGGTATATAAAAATGCAGCAGATTTCTGTATGATGATTTTTATTCTCTGATTGTACTGAATTTGTGTATCATTTCTAGCAAGGTTTTTGGTGGACTCTTTCAGGTTTTCTGTATAAAGTATCATGTCATCTGCAAATAGTAAAGGTTTTATTTCTTCCTTGCTGATTCAGATGTCTTATATTTCTTTTTCTTGTCTAATTGCTGTAGTTAGGACTTCCATTACTATGTTAAATAACAGTTGTGACAGTGGACATCCCTGTCTTGTTCTTGACCATAGAGGAAAAGCTCTCAGTTTTTCCCCATTGAGGATGATATTAGCTGTGGGTTTTTGATGGATGGCCTTTATTATGAAAGGTATGTTCCCTGTAAATCTACTTTGTTGAATACTTTTATTATGAATTGATGTTATACTTTGTGGAATGCTTTTTTAGCATCTATTGAAAAGGTAGTCTGTTTTTTTGTCCATTTTTTAATTTATGTGTTTGTTTTTTGAGAGGGAGAAGAGGGGAAGAGTAGAGGGGCAGAGGGGGAGGGAAAGAGAGAATCTCAAACATACTCTGCACTGAGCATCAGGTCCGACACTGGGCTCAATCTAACAACCCTGAAATCATGACCTGAGCTGAAATCAAGAGTCAGATACTTAACCTACTGAGCCACCCAGACACCCCATAAGGCAGTTTATCCCCAAATAAATCCCTCTTGATCGTGGTGAATGATTTTTTTTAAAGTAATGTTGGATTTGTTTTCCTAGTATTTTATTGAAAAATTTTGCATCTTTATCCATCAGAGATATTGGCGTGTAGTTCTCTTTTTTAGTGGAGTCTTTTTCAGGTTTTGGTAGCAGGGTTATGCTGGCTTCATAGAATGAATTTGGAAGTTTTCCTTCCTTTTCTACTCTTTGGAATAGTTTGAGAAGAATAAGTATTAACACTTCTTTAAATGTTTGGTAAAATTTGTCTATAGAAGCCATGTGGTTCTGAACTTTTTGCAGGTTTGGAGTTTTTGATTACTAAATTAATTTTTTGCTGCGTATTGGTCTTTCCAAGTTTTCTTTTTCTCCCTGTTTCAGTTTTGGTAGTTTATATGTTTCTAGGAATTTATCCATTTCTTCCAGGTTTTCCAATTTGTTTGCATAGTTTTTCATAATATTGATTATATATATATTAATTTTTTCAAAGAAGCAGCTTCTGGTTTCATTGATCTGTTATATTGGTTTTTGTTTGTTTGTTTTGGTTTTGTTTTTGTTTTTTTTAGTTTCTATAACATCTATTTCTTCTCTAATCTTCATCACTTACTTCCTTCTTCTGGCATTAACCTTTGTTCTTTGTTCTTTTCTACCACCTTAGGTTTAAGATAGGTTTCTTATTTGAGAGATTTCTTGATTCCTGAGGTAGGTCATATACTTCCCACTTAGGACAACTTTTGCTGTTTTCCAAAAGTTTTGGAATGTCGGGTTTTCATTTTCATTTGTTTCCATGTTGTTTGTTTGTTTTTAATTTCTTCTATGACTTCCTGGTTGACCCATTCATTATTTAGTAGAATATTGTTCATCCTCCATATATTTGAAGTGTTCTGATTATATCTGTGAAATTAATCTGGTCCATTGTGTCATTCAAAGCCATTTTGTTGTTGTTGTTGTTTTACTGTTTACATGATCTGTCTATTGATGTAAATGGGGTGTTAAATCTTCTACTATTATTGCATTATTATCAATTAGTTTCCTTTTGTTAGGTATTAGTTGTTTTATAGATTTGGGTGCTCCCATGTTGGGTGCCTCAATATTTACGATTGTTAAATCTTCTTGTTGGGTTGCCCTCTTTATTATGATATACTGATCTTCTTTATCTCTTGCTATAGTCTTTGTTTTAACGTCAGTTTTGCTGATATAAGTATTGTTTCTCTGGCTTTCTTTTGACATCCATTTGCATGATAAATGTTCCACCATCACCTCCCTTTCAATATGTAGGTTTCTTTAAGTCTAATATGAGTCTGTTGTAGGCATACTATAGATAGGCACACCCTATGTTATTTGATGGGAGTGTTTAGTCCATTTACATTCAAAGCCATTACTGATGTATACACATTTAGTGCCATTTAATTACTTGTTTTGCCATAGTTTCTAGATATTTTCTCTGATTCATTCTTGTCTTTGTCACTTTTGGTCTTTCCTTTTCTTCAAGAGTCCCCTTTAATATTTCTTGTAAGGCTGGTTTAGTGATCACAAACTCCTTTAGTTCTTATTTGTCTGGGAAACAATCATTCTTTCTATACTAAACGATAGACTTGCTGTTTATGCTTGGTTGCAGATTTTCCCCATTCAGCACTTTGAATATATTATGCCATTCCCTTATGACTTGCCAAATATCTTTTGAGAAATCTGGAGCTAGCTTGATGTGTCTTCTCTTGTAAGATAAGGACTTTTTCTGTCTTGCTGTTTCATGATTTTATTTATCACTATATTTTGCAAATTTAATTTCAATATATCTTTATGTTGGCCTCCTTTTTTTGATTCTGATTGGAGTTCTTTGTGCCTCCTGTATCTGGATGACTATTTCCTTCCCAAGATTAGGGAAGTTTTCAGTTATGATTTGTTCAAATAAGTTTTCTGCCTTCTTTTCTCTCTGTGCTTCTTCTGGGCTTCCTATAATATGAATGTTATTACACTTGACTGAGTCACTGAGTTCCCTAAGTCTATTCTTATGTTGCATGATTCTTCTTTCTCGATTTTGTTCAACTCCAGTCTCTTCCATTATTTTGTCTTCTAGGTCACTTATTCTTTCCTTTGTTTCGGCCAGCCTGCTGTTCATTGCATCAAGCCTGTTTCCAATCTCATTTATTTCATTCTTCATCTATGATTTATTTTAACCCTTTTATTTTATGCAGTAACAATCTCCCTGACATAGTTTATTCTTTCCTAAGTCACAGCTAGTATCCTTATGATTCTTGGTTTAAATTATCTTTCAGGCATGTTACTTATATCTGTTTCATTTAGATCACTGGCTGTAGCCTTATCATTTTCTCTCATTTGGGATAGATTCTTCCATTTTTGCATTTTTTCTAAGTCTCTGCCTTCTCTGTCTTAGGAAAGCCAATTATGTTTCCTGCTTCTGAAAGTAATGGCTTTATGATGAAGAGGTCATGTAATGTCCAGGGCCTGGCACTTGAGAGAGTGTCTCTGTGTGTGTTGTGTGCATTCTGCTGTTGTGTTTTGGCTCTTCTCTCCTTCAGGCCAGTTTTCTGTGGAGGTTCTCCATGTCTCTTGTGGACAGTGTTTGGCCATCAGCCTGAATGTGGCAAGTTTTAACTGAGTGTTGTGGTCTGCTCACAAAATGAGACCTGATACTACCTCCACTAGAACTGAAGCCCTGCAAAACTCTCCATTTGGGAGACACGGTGTGTGTAGGGGTTTTGTCCTGGTCTTCTTGGGGAGGGGCCCATTGTACTGGGACTGAGGCTAGCTTGATTGAGATGGGCAGTCCCAACAAATTGCAGGGGTGTTGGGGTTGGTGCAAGCAAGTTAGCAGCCAGTGTTGATACTGAACTGATTCCCACAGGTAGTTCTTTGTTTATGCTGAGGGGCAGGGGATGGAAATGGTGCCAGCTGGCTCCTTTCTTCCCAAAGAGCCTTCGCTGTGAATGCTGCCTCTCAGAGAAGGGCTCTGAGAAAAATGAACGATACCCTCCTGCAGGCACCAGGTGTTTTATAGATCCTTGTTTCTGTGCTGTCTGCCTCAGGGCTTTTTACCTGCCTTCTATCCAGGAATAGCACAGTGCTCTCTGGGCTCTATCCCAGCCAATCCTGCTGACCTTTCAAACCACTAGGTTTAAAGACTGATTGTGGGTAGGGGCTTGTACTGGTTTTCTGGGGTAGGGGCCTGGTGCACTGGGATTGAGGCAAGCTTGATTGAAAGGGGCAGACTCACCAGAGTGCCGGGGTGTCTGGCTTGGTGTAAGTAGGTTAGGCAGTCATTGTCCCTGCTGTTATGCTTCCCTCAGGTGGCTCTACGTTCATGCTGAAGGGCAGAGTGGGTAAATGGCACCATTCAGCTCCTTTGTTCCAGGAGAGGCATCTCTGTGGTAGCTGCCTCTCCAGGATGGGATCTAAAAAGAGTGAATAATCTCCTCTCTGTGTGTCCCATGCTTTCTTCAAATCACTATTTCTTTGCCATTTGCTGTTGAGTTGTTTGCCTACCTCCTCCGAAGGAGCAGGGCAGTGTCCTCAGGATTCTTTCCTAGTCAAGTTTGCTGATCTTTAAAACTCAAGGCTTTAAGCCCCCCTTTAGTCCTTAACTCAGAAAATTCAGTCCTCTCATTTTTCAAGCCAATCATTGCTTTGGGAATCTCTTGCTGTGCATCCCCTTATGTGCTCCCCTCTCTCTCATCCTTCTTTGTGACCACAGCTCCCTCCCCTCTGTGGCACCCATGAGCCCTTTCTTTCCTAAACCACATCTCTGCACTTTCTCCCTTCTTAGATGTGGCTTCTTCTTTCCCTATAGTTATGGAGTTTATTCTGTCAGTCTTCAGGTTGATTTCTGGGGTATTTTGGAAGATCTGATAGTCATCTAGTTGTGTTCTTGGGAAGAGATGACCCTTGGGTCCTCCTACTATGCTGCTATCTCCCCTCTCCTTCTCCTAGATTATTTTCATTATTTTTCAGACATTTTGTTTTTAGTGTATAGAAATACAACATGGGGCGCCTGGGTGGCACAGCGGTTAAGCGTCTGCCTTCGGCTCAGGGCGTGATCCCAGCATTATGGGATCGAGCCCCACATCAGGCTCCTCTGCTATGAGCCTGCTTCTTCCTCTCCCACTCCCCCTGCTTGTGTTCCCTCTCTCGCTAGCTGTCTCTATCTCTGTCAAATAAATAAATAAAATCTTTAAAAAAAAATACAACAGACGTCTGTAGATGATTTTTATCCTGCATCTATACTAAATTTGTTGATTAGCAACAACAGTGTTTTGTGGAGTCTCTAGGAATTTGCTCTCTATAAAAACATATATCTGCAAATAAATACTTTTATTTCTTGATTTGGATGCCTTTTATTTATTTTTTGACTAATTGCTATGGTTAGGACTTCCAGTACTATATTGAATAGGAGTAGCTAGATTGGGCACACTGGTTTTGTTTCTGATTATAGAAGAAGCTTGCAACATTTCAACGTTATGTATGATTTAAGATACAGGTTTTTCATATATGTTTTTTATTACATTGAGCTACATTTCCTTAATAGCCAATTTCTTGAGATTTTTATATTAAAGATATTGTATTTTGTCAAATTTTTTTCTGCATCTACTGAGATTATTATGTGATTTTTCTTTCTTTCTATTTATTTGGTGTATCATATTTACTAATTTGGATTTATTTAATGTCTTTACATCCCAGAGATGAATCCCAATTTTTCATGCTGTATAATCATTTTAATATGTTGTTAAATTCAGTTTGCTAATATTTTCTTGAGGATTTTTGCATGCACATTCATCAGAGACATTGGCTTGTAATTTCTTTATTTTTACCTTCTTTATATGCCTTTGATATCAGGGTAATGTTTGCCTCACAAAGTGGTAATTGATGTAGTTTTGGAATGTAGGTGAGGTTTGGTGGGGTGAGGTCTGGAGCTGATTACCAAAAAAGAATTCTTGAGACATATTTTGTGCAAAATGATGCTTTTATTAAAGCATGGGGACAGGACCCCTGAGCAGAAAGAGCTTCACTGGGGTTGTGAGGAGCAATTGATTATATACTATGGGGTTGGGGGAGGTAAGGGAAAAGGGAGGTTTTCAAAAGAACTTTCATGTACTAAAGAGGACCTATGAGATACTGGAGGCCTTGCCATTGTCAAATTAAGGTTGTTTTACCCTCTAGCAAGGCATTAACATTAAGACAGTTGCTAGCTTCCTAGAAGAATGTGACACATATCCCACTGGGGTGGGAGTGGGGGAAGGTTGCAGGGTGTCAGCTTGTGCTCTGTCCTCAGTTAGCCTTCTGCTCCCTAATCAGTAATGTTGTCACCTCTGGATTTTTGAAAATATTTCAGAAGGGTTGGATTAATTATTTAAATGTTTGGTACATGGGCACCTAGGTGGCTCAGTCGATTAAACATCTGTCTCAGGTCATGATCCCAGGTCCATTGTTAGGCTCCTTGCTCACCTGGGAGGCTGCTTCTGCCTCTCCCTCTGCTGCACGCCCTTCCAAGCTCCCCCTGCTTTCTGCACTCTCATTCTCGCTCTCTCTCAGATAAATAAATAAAATCTTTTAAAAAAAATAAATGTTTGCACAATTCATCAGGGGAATCATTCGTTACTGGGCATTTCTTTCTTAGGAGACTTTTTGTTGTTCCAGTCTTTACTCTTACTATGTGTCAATTTAGATTCTTTTTCTTTTTTAAGATTCACACTTGTTGGGTTCTATGTATTCAAGCACTTCTAGATTTTTTAATTTGTTGGCATATAATTGCTCATAGTAGTCCTTTATGACCCTTTATATTTCTGTGGTATCAGTTGTAATTTTTCATATTTCATTAATAATATAATTCATTTGAATCGTCCCTGTTTTTCCAGTTAGTCTAACTAAAGTTTTGTCAATTTTATCTTTTCAAAACCTAAACTCTCAGTTTGACTGATATTTTCCATTGTTTTCCTAGTCTTTATTTAATTTATTTCTGCTCTAGTCTTTATATTTCCATTAATCTTTGAACTTAGCTTGTTCTTTTTCTAGTTCCTTGAGATGTCAAGTTAGATTGTTTTAGATCATTCTTTTTGTTTTTTTCTTAATGTAGTTATTTATTGTGTCAAATTTAATTCTTAGAACTGCTTTTGCAGCATCCTATAAGTTTTGATATGTTTCCATTTCTATTTGTGTCAAAGTTATTTTTATTTCCATTTTCATTTTTTCATTGATACATTTGGTGTTCAGGAGTTTCCTTGTATGTGTAGATTTTCCAGTTTGCCTCTTGGTTATTGATTTGTAGTTTAATATCAATGTGCCTGGAAAAAATATTTGATATGATTTCAATTTTCTTAAATTTGTTAAGACTTGTTTTGTGACTTTTCCTATGATCTATCCTGGAGTTTGTTCCATGTGTTCTTAAGAATGTGTATCTTGCTGCTATTGGATGGGATATTTTGTATATGTCTTTTAGGCCCTTTTGATCTAAAGTATAATTCAAATTAAATGATTCCTTGCTGATTTTATGCCTGGAGGATCTATCCATTGTTAAAAGTGGGTACTGAAGTCTCCTACAATTATAGCATTGTTGTCTATTTCCTCTTCAAATCTTTTACTATCTACTTAATATATTTAGGTACCCTAATGTTTGTTGCTTATATATTTAACCATCATCATATACTCTTGATAAACTGACACCTTTATCATTATGTACTGGTCTTTTTTTTTCTTATTCTTTTTGGCTTAAAGTTTATTAATCTGATAAAATTATCATTCCCCCTGCTCCCTTTTGGTTTCCACTTGCATGGAATATGTTTTTCAATCACTTCACTTTGTGACTATATATGTCCTTAAAGCTGAAGTGAGTTTTTTATAAGCACCAAAGAGTATGTCTTGCTTTTTAATCCATACCACAACTTTATGCCTTTGTTTGGAGAATTTAGTTAATTTTTATTTAGAGTAATTATTAATAGGTAAGAATTTACAAATACCAATATTATTAATTGTTTTCTGGTTATTTTATAGTTTCCTTGTTAGTTTTTCTCCTGCTTCCTTCTTTTGTGAATTTATTATTTTCCTTAATAATATGCTTGGATTCCCTTCTCTTTATCATTTGTGTATCTACTGTATTATTTTGCCTTGTGGTTACCATACCACAGAAGATTATTTTAGCCATGGAATTTTTACATATGGTCTTTCTTATTTTGAAGTATGTTGTCTCTAAACCAGGTTTCTTGACTTTTTATCATGAATAGATAATGTACTTTATCAAATGCTTTTTCTGAGCCTATTGAAATGATCATGCCGTTTATACTTTTGTTAGGGTGACATATCCCTTTGATTGATTTACGAGTATTGAACCAGCCTTGCAATCCAGGAAAAAATCCCACTTAATTGTGGGGAATAGATTTTTTTTAACGTTTTGTTGGATTTGCCTTGCTAATATTTTGTTAAGGATTTTTTCATCTATGCTCATCAGAGATATAGGCTTGCAGTTCCCTCCCCCCCTTTTTTTAATAATGTCTTTATCTGTTTTTTTTTAGCAGGGTAATGTTGCTCTTCCAGAGTAATTTTATACTTTCCTTTCTATTCTACTTTTTTCAAATAGTTGCATAAGAATATTAACTCTTATTTAAATGTTTGGTATTCACTGTGAATCTATCAGTTATGACTTGCTGGTTATGAGGTTGTCATTAATAATTAAATTTCACCACTAGTAATCACTCTATTTACATATCCTATTTCTTCCTGATTCAGTTCTAGAAAGTTGTATGTTTCTAAGAATTTATGCATTTCTTTTAGGTTGTCCAAATCTGATGCCATGTAATGGTTCATAATTTTCTCTTATAATCCTACACCTTTTCTTGGTGTCAGCTGTTATTTCTCTTCCTTTATTTCTGATTATATTTATTTGAGTCCTCCTTTTTTCTTGTTAAGTGTAGCATAAAGTTTATCCATTTTGTTGATTTAAAAAAACAGTTCCCATTTAATTGACCTGTTTCTACTGATTTTTTGGTCCCTATTTCATTTATTTCTGCTCCAATCATCATTATTTCTTTTATTCTACTGGCTGTAAGCTTTGTTCTTCTCCTAGTTACTTTAGGTGTAAAGTTAGGTTGTTTATTTGAGATTTTTCTTGCTAGTTGATGTAGGCCTGTATTGCTATAAACTTCCCTCTTAAAATGGCTTTTGCTGAATCCCAAATATTTTTTACTGTTGTTTTTTTTGCTTGCTTTGTTTTTTTTTAAAGATTTTATTTATCTATTTGTGAGAGAGAGAGCACAAGTGGGGGAAAGGGCCGTGGGGGGGAGAAAACTCTGTGCTGAGCAGAAAGCCTGACATGGGGTCCAAACCCAGGACCCTCAGATCATAACCTGAAGAGGGGAGGAAAAGAGATGGCAGAAGAGTAGCAGACCCTATTTTAACTGGTCCCCTGAATTGAGCTGGAAATCTACCACACCATTCTGAACACCTACAAAATCAGCCTGAGAGGTAAGAAGATATATATGGATCTCAACAAACAGAATACCTCTGTTGGTTGATCTTGAGGTATGAAGCAGGGAGGCATGATTCTGTGAGAAGATATCAGAAGATAAAAGAAGGGGGAGGGAGCTTCCATGAACTTGTACCAGGAAGGCAAAAGCCTCCCATGCTGGGAACAGGCAGATGTACAGACCGGTAGCAGCAGGGAAAGGACTTTAGGGCAGCCCCCTGCAGACTGAAACTGGGAGCTACAGGTGCCTCTGTGCAAACCAGGGTGACTTGCAGTTTTAGAAGCACAAAGGGCAGAGACGTGCCCAGACCTGAAACAATGGCTGAGAGTGTGTGCTCTGGGGCACACAACCCAGGAGACTGAGGTTTTTAGTAGCACAGACAGAAACAGAGACAGTGTGGCCTGGGGAGTTCAGTGAAGATCAGACTTCAATCTCTCTATTCTGAGATACAGGTTTGGATGTCATCACTTCTGCTCTGACTCTCAGAAGAGATGTGGAAAGCCACCAGAGAGCAAAAGCCCCCCAAAACCAGTCTGCACTGAGCCCATCACCCCCACACACAAGGGGCAGGACTACTCTGCCCAAACAGGGTTGCCTGAGTATCAGTGCAGCAGGCCCCTCCCTCAGAAGACAGGCTGGAAGAGCAAGTTGCCCACAACCTTTAAGTCCCTATTAAACAGGTGCATCTTGCTTGGGTCATGGTTAATTCTTTGGACTCTGTACACTCCCTCAACCACCCTTCAACAAAATGACAAAGAGGAGAAACCCCAAAAAAGAAGAGAAGCAGAGACTGTGGCCTCTGCCACAGAACTAATGGATATAGATACAAACAAAATGTCAGAAGTAGGCATCAGAGTAACAATTAAGAAGGTGATATCTAGGCTTGAGTAAAATATTAACAAGAATATAGAATCTCTAAGGACAGAAATGAGATCTAATCAGGCTGAACTTAAAAATACTATGAATGAAATGCAGTCTAAACTGGATAATCTGACATCTAGGGTAAATGAGGTAGAAGAATGAATTAGTGACCTAGAGGATAAGGTGATAGAAAAGAAGGAAACTGAGGTGGAATTGGAAAAACATATTAAAACACAAGGGATCAAACTGAGAAAGATTAATGACTCATTAATGACTGATTTCCAATATCAGAATTCCTGGGATCTTTCAGGGCATGGAGAGAGAGGGAGATCTAGAAGATGTATTTGAGCAAATCATAGCTGAGAACTTCCCAAATCTGGGGAAGGAAAAAAGCACTTGTGTCCAAGATGACCCTCCCAAGATCAGTGAGAACAGATTGATGCCATGGCATATAATAGTACAATTCATAGATTTTAGATCCAAAGAAACAATCTTGAAAGTGGCAATGGGGGAAGAGATTTCATATGTAAAGAGGGAAGAACATCAGATAACATCAGAACTGTACACTGAGACCTGGAAAACCAGAAAGGGCTGGTAAGATATATTCAGGGCACTAAATGAGAAGAACATGGAGCCAAGGATTCTTTATCCAACAAAGCTGTCATTCAGAATGGATGCAGAGAAAGGAGCTTCCAAGACCGGCAGAAACTGAAAGAATCTGTAACCACCACACTGGGCCTGCAAGAAAAATTAAGGGGGGGAGTGTTCCTAAAAAAGGAGAAAGACCCCAAGAGTGATATAGAAAAGAAATGTACAGAGACAATCTATAGAAACAAGGACTTCATGGGCAACATGATAACAGTAAAATCATATCTCTCAATAATTCCTTTCAATGTGAACAGTCTAAATGATCCCATGAAATGGCACAGGTTGCAGATTGGATGAAAAGACAGGACCCATTCATATGCTGTCTACAGGAGACTCATTTTGAACCAAAAGATACCCCGACTGAAAGTGAGGGGATGGACAACAATTTCCATGCCAACAGACCTCAACTGAAACCTGGGGTAGCAATTCTTATATCAGACAAAATAGATTTTAAGTTAAAGACTGTAGTAAGAGATACAGAAGGACACTATATCATTCTTAAAGGTTCTATCCAACAAGAGGATAACAACTGTAAATACCTATGCCCCCAATATGGGAGCAGCCAACTACATAAGCCAACTGTTAAACAAAATAAAGAAACACATTGATAATAATATGTTAATAGTAGGAGACCTCAACACTCCACTCTCAGCAATAGACAGATCATCTAAGCAGAACATCAACAAGAAACAAGTGCTTTGAATGACACACTGGACCAGATGGGCCTCATAGATATAAAAAGAACATTCCACCCTAAAATAAAAGAATACTCATTGTTCTTGAATGCACATGGAACTTTCTCCAGAATAGACCACATACTGAGTCACAAATCAGGTCTCAACTGATACCAAAAGATTGAGATTATTCCCTGCATATTCTTAGACAACAATGTTTTGAAACTGGAATGCAATCATAAGAAAAAAATTGGAAGATATTTAAACACATGCAAACTAAAGACCATCCTGCTTAAGAATGTTTCCATAACAGAAATTGCAGTACTGAGTATTTACCCTGAAAATACAGACGTAGTAAAGAGAAGGGCCATATACACCCCAATATTCACAGCAGCATTGTCCACAATTGCCAAACTGTGGAAGGAGCCAAGAAGCCCTTCAAAAGAAGAATGAATAAAGAAGATGTGGTCCATATATACAACTGAATATTACTCAGCCATCAGAAAGAACGATTACCCAACATTTGCATGAACATGGATGGGACTGGAGGAGATTATGCTAAGTGAAATAAGTTAAGCAGAGAACGACAATTATCGTACGGTTTCACTCATTTGTGGAACATATGGAATAGCAGGGAGATCAGTAGGAGAAGGAAGGGAAAAATTAAGGGGAGGTAAACAGAAGGGGAAATGAACCACGAGAGACTATGGACTCTGGGAAACAAACTAAGGGTTTTAGAGGGGAGGAAGGTGGAGGGTGGGTTAGCCCAGTTTTGGGTATTAAGGAGGGCATGCATTGCATGGAACACTGGGTGTTATATACAAACAACAAATCATGAAACACTATATCAACACTACAAAACTAATGATGTACTGTGTGGTGACTATCATATCATAATAATAACAAAAAAAGAATGTTTGGGTCCACCAGGAAATTAAAGAAGAACTTAAACAATTCATGGAAACCAATGAGAACAAAAACACAACAGTCCAAAACATATGGGATACTGCAAAGGTGGTCCTAAGGAGGAAATACATAGCCATCCAAGCCTCACTCAAAAACAAATAAATAAATAAATGAAAATAAAAAAAAATTCTGAATACACAAGCTAACCTTACACCTTAAGGAACTGGAGAAAGAAAAACAAATAAAGCCTAAGCCAAGCAGGAGAAAAGAAATAATAAAGATTGGAGCAGATATCAATGAACTAGAAACCAAATATACATCAGAGCAGATCAACAAAACAATGGAGAGAGGAGTCCAAGATGGCGGAGGAGCAGGAGGCTTCAATTTCATCTGGTCCCAGGAATTCAGCAAGAGAGCTACCAAACCATTCTGAATACCTCTGAAAGCAACTGGAGAACGAAGAAAAGAGTAGCAGAATTGCTATGAACAGAAATGTGACCACTTTCTGCAAGGAGAAAAGATGGCGGAGGAGTAGGAGACCCTTTCTCAACTGGTCCCGAGTCAAGCTGGATATCTACCAGACCATCCTGAAAACCCACAGAATCAGCCTGAGACACAGGAAGATACACCTTGATCTCTACAAACGAACATCTCCACCACTGAATATTGAGGTACGAAACGGGGAGCTATGAATCCACGCTCAGATATAGGAAGATAAATGGAAGGGGGAGGGAGCCTCCACGCTGGGGCACCGGGAAGCAGTAGCCACTTGCGCTGGGGAGAGGGCCGGAATCACGGACTGGCACCTGAGAGAAAGCAGACTGAGACCGTGAGCCCGGGAATGTGCGTGACCAGACTGAAAACTGGAGCTCTGGAGTGGTCACTGGAACCGGACTAAATCCGGGAGCTCGGGAGCATGCACATGTCCAAACTGAAAACCGGAGCTCTGGAGCGTACACTCTAAATAGACTGAAACTGAGAGCTCAGGAATGCACGCGTGGCCAGACTGAATATGGGTGCTCCAGAGCCCACAGGAACCATACTGAAATGGAGCTCTGGAGCTCGGGAGTGCACGTGGGAACAGGGATGGCTGGCAGTGTTAGAAGCACAAAGGACAGAGATTCTCTGACCCTGGAAGTGAGGGCTGGGACACAGGCTATGAGGCGCACATCCTGGGTCACTGCAGGGTTTTTAGCAACACTGATAGAAACAGAGTTAAAGTGGCCAAAAGAGCTCAGTGGAGAGCGGACTGCAATCTCTCTGTTCTGAGACAGAGGCTAGGATATGGCCACTGCTGCTCTGACTCTCAGAAGAGGCACAGAAAACCGCCAGGGGAAGACTCCAGAGAACAAAAGACCAGGAATACCAGCTCACATTGTTCCCATACCCATGTCCCCTCGCAGGGGATGGGGCAACTCTACCCAAACAGGGTTTCCTGAATATCAGCATGGCTAGATCCTCGCCCAGAAGGCAGGCTGAAAATTCAGGAAGCCAACATCCCTAAGGCCTCTATAAAACAAGTGCACACAGCCTGTGTCCTGGTCAATAACTTGGGCTCTGGGCATCCCCACAACCTTTCCTCATCAGAATGATGAGAAGGAGAAATCCCCCCAGCTAAGAAAAGATAATGAGTCTGTGGCCTCTGCCACAGATCTAATGGATATGGATATAAACAAATTGTCAGAAATGGAGTTCAGAGTAACAATGGTCAAGATGATGTGAAGGCTTGAAAAAACTATTAATGAAAATATTAATGAGAATATAGAATCTCTAAGGGCAGAAATGAGAGGGAGTCTGGCAGAAATTAAAAATGCTATGAGTCAAATGCAGTCTGAACTCGATGCTCTGACGGCAAGGGTAAATGAGGCTGAAGAACGAATTAGTGAATTGGAGGATGCGATGGTAGAAGAGAAAGTTAAAACAAAGACTTGGCTCAAAATAATCCAAACTCAAGAATGTAGATTATGGGAGATTACTGACTCAATGAAATGTTCCAATATCAGAATCATCAACATCCCCGAGGGGGTGGAGAAAGAAAGGTCTATAAGAGATATTTGAACAAATTGTAGATTTTCCCTAATCTGGCAAAAGAAACAATTATTCATTTCCAGGAAGCAGAGAGGACCCCTCCTAAGGTCAAAGAGAACAGACCTACACCATGACATGTCACAGTGCAATTCGCAAATATTAGAGCCAAGGATACAGTATGGAAAGCAGCCAGAGAGAAGAAAATCTTTATGTACAGAGGGGACAGTATCAGAATAACGCCAGACCTGTCTACAGAGACCTGGCAGGCTAGGAAGGGTTGGCAGGGTATTTTCAAGGCTCTATCTGAGAAGAAGATGCAGGCAAGGATCCTTTATCCAGCAAGCCTGTCATTCAGAATCGATGGAGAGGTAAAGACCTTCCAGGATCAGCAGAAACTTAAGGAATGTGTAACCACCAAACCAGCCCTAAAGGAGATATTAAGGGGGTTTCTATAAAAGTAAAAAGGCCCCAAGAATGATACAGAACAGAAATTTACAATCTATAGAAACAAAGACTTTACAGGCAACATGACATCATTAATAATATCTCTCAATAATCACTCTCAATGTGAATGGCCTAAATGTTCCCATAAAACACCACAGGGTTGCATATTGGATAAAAACACAAGACCCATCCATTTGCTGTCTGCAAGAGGCTCATTTTGAACCTAAAGATACATCCAGACTGAAAGTAAAGGGATGGAAAACCATCTTTCATGCCAGTGAACCTCAAAAGAAAGCTGGGGTAGCAATTGTCATATCAGACAGATTAGATTTTAAACTAAAGACTGTAGTGAGAGATACAGAGGGACACTATATTATTCTTAAAGGATGTATCCAAAAAGTGGATATGTCAGTTATAAATATCTATTCCCCCAAAAGGGGAGCAGCTAGAAACATATGCTGACTCTTAACCAGAATAAAGAGACATATAGATAAAAATACATTAATAGTAGAGGACCTCAACACTCCGCTCTCAGCAGTAGACAGATCACCTAAGCAGAAAATCAACAAAGAAACAAGAGCTTTGAATGACACACTGGACCAGATGGACCTCATAGATATATATAGAACACTATACTCCAGAAAAACAGAATACTCATTCTTTTTGAACACACAAGGAACTTTCTCCAGAATAGACCCTACACTGGGTCACAAAACAGGTCTCAACTCACACCGAAAGTCTGATTCCCTGCATTCTGTCAGACCACAATGCTTTGAACCTGGAACTCAATCACAAGGAAAAATTTGGAAGAAACTCAAACATTTGGAAACTAAGAACCATTCTGCTCAAAATGATTGGGTATAACAGGAAATTAAAAATCAGTTAAAACAATTTCTGGAAAACAATGAAAATGAAAATATATCTGTTGAAAATATGTGGGACACTGCAAGGCAGCCCTAAGGGGAAAATACATAGCCATCCAAGCTTCACTCAAAAGAATAGAAAAATCTAAAATGCAGTGTTTATATTCTCACCTCAAGAAGCTGGAGCTGGAACAGAAGAATAGGCTTAACCCACACATGAGAATGCAGGTGACCAAGATTAGAGCAGAGATCAATGAATTAGAAACTAGGAGCATAGTAGAGCAGATCAACAGAACTAGAAGCTGGTTCTTTGAAAGAATAAATAAAATCGATAAGCCATTGGCCAGACATTTTCAAAAGAATAGAGAAAGGATGAAAATTAATAAAATTGTGAATGAAAGGGGAGAGATCACAACCAACAAAAATGAAATAGGAAGGATCATTAGAAAGTTTTATCAACAACTTTATGCCAATAAAATACAAACTGGAATAAATGGATGCCTTCCTGGAATCCTATAAACTACCAAGACTGAAACAGGAAGAAACTGATTATTTAAACAGACCGATTAATTATGAAGTGATTGAAGCAGTGATCAAGAACCTCCCCAAAAACAAGAGTCCAGGGCCTGACAGATTCCCCGAGGAATTCTACCAAACATTCAAAGAAGAAATAATATGTATTCTCCTGAAGCTGTTTCAAAAAATAAAAACAGAAGGAAAACTACCAAAGTCATTCTATGAGGCCAGTATTACCTTGATCCCCAAACCAGGAAAAGACCCCATCAAAAAGGAGAATTACAGACCGATATCCCTGATAAATATGGATGCCAAAATTCTCAACAAGATCTTAGCTAATAGGATCCAAAATTACATTAAAAGGATTATCCATAAAGACCAAGTGGGATTCATCCCTGGGAAGCAAGGGTGGTTCACCATTCACAAATCGATAAGTGTGATAGATCATATCACCAAAAAAAGAGTCAAAAAACATATGACCCTCTCAATTAATGCAGAAAAAGCATTTGAGGGGCGCCTGGGTGGCACAGCGGTTAAGCATCTGCCTTCGGCTCAGGGCGTGATCCCGGCGTTGCGGGATCGAGCCCCATATCAGGCTCCTCTCTATGAGCCTGCTTCTTCCTATCCCACTCCCCCTGCTTGTGTTCCCTCTCTCACCAGCTGTCTCTATCTCTGCCAAATAAATAAATAAAATCTTTAAAAAAAAAAAAAAGAAAAGGCATTTGACAAAATACAGCGTCCTTTCCTGCTTAAACCCTTCAGAGTGTAGGGATAGAGGGTACATTCCTCAATTTCATAAAAACCATCTATGAAAAGCCTACAATGAATATCATTCTCAACAGGGAAAAGCTGAAAACCTTTCCATTAAGACCAGGAACAGGACAAGGGTGCCCACTCTTGCCAGTATTATTCAACATAGTACTAGAAGTCCTTGCAACAGCAATCTGACAACAAAAAGGGATAAAAGGTATCCAAATTGGCAAAGAAGAAGTCAAACTGTCTCTCTTCACAGATGACATGATACCCTATATGTAAAACCCAAAAGAATCCACGCCCAAACTACTAGAAGTTATAGAGCAATTCAGTAATGTGGCGGGATACAAAATCAATGCTCAGAAATCAGTTGCATTTCTATACATGGACAAGACTAAAAAAAGAGAAATTATGGAATCCACTCCATTTACAATAGCACGAAACATCATACGTTACCTCGGAATTAACCAGAGACATAAAGGATCTATATTGAAGAAACAACAAATCACTCTTGAAAGACATTGAAGACACAAAATGATGGAAAAATATTCCACGCTCATGGATTGGAAGAATAAACATAGTTAAAAAGTCTATGCTCTCCAGAGCGATCTATACTTTCAATGCCATCCAGATCAAAATACCAATGACATTTTTCAAAGTACTGGAACAAACAGCCCTTAAATTTGTGTGGAACCAGAAAAGGCCCTGAATCCCCAAGGAAATGTTGAAAAGTAAAAACAAACCTTGGGGCATCAGGTTGCCCAGTTTCAAGCTATATTACAAAGCTGTGATCACAAACCCAGCATGGTACTGGCACAAAAATAGACACATAGAACAATGGAACAGAATAAAGAACCCAGAAATGGACCCTTGGCTCTTTGGGCAACTTATGTTTGACAAAGCAGGAAAAAACGTCCAGTGGAAAAAAGACAGTCTGCAATAAATGGTGCTGGTAAAATTGGACAGCTACATGCAAAAGAATGAAACTTGACCACTCTCTTACACCATACACAAAAATAAACTCCAACCGGTTGAAGGACCTTGATGTGAGACAGTTATCCATCAAAATCCTAGAGGAGAACATAGGCTGCACCCTCTTTGACATCGGCCACAGCAACTTTTTTCATGACACATCTCCAAAGGCAAGAGAAAGAAAAGAAAAAAAGAACTTGTGGGATTTCATCAAGTGAAAAAGCTTCTGCACAGCCAAGGAAACTGTCTGAAAAAGTAAGAGGCAGCCCAGGGAATGGGAGAATATATTTGCAAATGACACTACAGTAAAAGACTGGTATCCAAGATCTACAAAGAACTCCTCAAGCTCCATACACATGAAATAAATAATCAAATCAATAAATGGGCAGAAGATATGAACAGACACTTTTCCAATGAGGACATCCAAATGGCTAACAGACACATGTAAAAATTTTCATAATCATTAGCCATTAGGGAAATTCAAATCAAAACCACCTTGAGAAACCACCTTACGCCAGTTAGAATGGCAAAAATGGATAAGGCAGGAAACAGCAAATGTTGGAGAGGATGTGAGAAAGGGGATCCCTCTTACACTGTTGGCGGGAATGCAAGTTGGTACAGCCACTCTGGAAAACAGTGTGGAGGTCCCTTAAAATGTTAAAAATTGAGCTGCCCTATGATCCAGCTATTGCACTACTCAGTATTTACCACCAAAGATACAGACGTAGTGAAGAGAAGGGCCATATGCACCCCAATGTTCATAGCAGCATTGTCCACAATAGCTAAATAGTAGAAGGAGCCGAGATGCCCTTCAACAGATGAGTGGATTAAGAAGTTGTGGTCCATATATACAATGGAATATTACTCAGCCATCAGTAAGAACAATTTCACAACATTTTTCAGCAACATGGACGGGACTGGAGGAGATTATGCTAAGTGATATAAGTGAAGCCAAGAAAGACAATTATCATATGGTTTCACTCATTTATGGAACATAAGAACTAGGAAGATCGGTAGGAGAAGGAATGGAAGAAAGAAGAGTGGGTAAACAGAAGGCGGAATGAATCAGGAGAAACTGTGGACTCTTGGAAACAAACTGAGGGCTTCATAGGGGAGGGGAGTAGGGGATTGGTGTAGTCCGGTGATAGGTATTAATGAGGGCACAGATTGCATGGTGTAGTGGGTGTTATACTCAAGTTATGAATCATGGAACATTGCATCCAGAACTGGGGATGTTCTCTATGGTGACTAATATAACAGAATAAATACTATAAAAAAAAAACAAACAAAACTAGAAGCTGGTTCTTTGAAAAAATTAAGAAGATCAATAAACCACTGGCAAGACTTATCCAAAAAAAAAAAAAAAGAGAGACGACCCAAATTAATAAAATTATGAATGAAGGGGGAGAGATCACTACTAACACCGGAGAAATAGAAACAATTATTAGAAATTATTATCAATGACTATATGCCAATAAATTAAGTAACCTGGAAGAAATGGATGCCTTCCTGGGAACCTATAAAATACCAAGACTGAAAGAGGAAGAAATTGGCAATCTGAATAGACCAATAAGCAGTAACCAAATTGAAGAAGTAATCAAAAAACTCCCAAAGACAAGAGCAGGGCCTGAGGGATTCCCTGGGAATTTGACCAATATTCAAATAAGAAATAATGCCTATTTCCTGAAGCTTTTTCAAAAAAAACTGATAAAGAAGGAAAACTTCTATATTCATTCTGTGTGGCCAGCATTACCTTAATCCCAAAACCAGGCAAAGACCCCATCGAAAATGGAGAATTACAGAGCAATATCCCTAATAAATACCAATGCCAAAATTCTCAAGAGACTAGTTGACAGGATCCAACAGTACAGTAAAAGGATTATCCATCAACACCATGTGGGATTTATTCCTGTGATGCAGAGTTGGTTCAACATTTGCAAATCCATCAATGTCATAAAACACATTAATAAGAGAATAGACAAGAAACATATGGTCCTCTCATTTGATGTAGAAAAGCATTTGACAAAATACAACATCCTTTCCTGATTAAAAATTTTCAGAGTGTATGGATAGAGGGATCATTCTTCAATTTCATAAAAACCATCTATGAGAAGGCCAGAGCAAATATCATTCTCAATGGGGAAAAGCTGAGAGCCTTTCCCTTAAGATCAGGAACACGATGAGGATGCCCATTCTTGCCACTATTGTTCAACATATACTACAATTTCTAGCAACAAGAATCAGACAACACAAATTATTCAAATTAGCACAGAAGAAGTCAAACACTCTCTCATAGATGACATGATACTTTATGTGGAAAACCCAAAAGACTGCACCCCCAAATTACTAAAACTCATACAGCAGTTCAGTAATGTGGCAGGAGACAAAATCAATGCACAGAAATTATCTTATTTCCTATACACTAACAACATAACTGTAGAAGGAGAAATTATGGAACATTTCCATTTACAATAACACCAAAAATCATAGGATACCTTGGAATAAACGTAAACAAAGAGGCAAAGTATACTCTAGAAACTACCAAACACTTATGAAAGAAATGGAAGAAGACACAAAAAGATGGGAAAACACTTCATGCTCATGTATCAGAAGAATAAACATTGTTAAAATGTCTATGCTGCCTAGAGCAATCTACACTTTCGGTGCCATCCTGATTAAAATACCAATGACATTTTTCTGACAACTGAACAAACAGCCCTTAAATTTGTATGGAACCAGGAAAGGTCCAGAAACAGCAAGGAATTTTTGAAAAGGATAAACAAGGTTGGGGGCATCATGTTGCCAGTTTTCATGCTATACTACAAAGCTGTGATCACAAAGAGAGCATGGTACTGGCACAAAAACAGACACATAGACCAATGGAACAGAATAGAGACCCCAGAAATGGACCCTCAGCTCTTTGGACAACACTTCTTTGACAAAGCAGGAAAAAATATCCAGTGGAAAAAAGACAGTCTCTTCAACAAATGGTGCTGGGAAAATTGGACAGCTACATATAGAAGAATGAAACAGGACCATTCTTTTACACCATATACAAAGATAAACTCTAAATGGATGAAAGACCTCAATGTGAGACAGGAATCCATCAAAATCCTAGAGGAGAACACAGGCAGTAACCTCTTTGACATCAGCCACAGTAACTTATTTCAAGACACGTTTCCAAAGGCAAGGAAAAGAAAAGAGAAAATTAGCTTCCGGGACTTTGTCAAGATAAAAAGCTTCTGCAGAGCAAAGGAAATGGTCCACAAAACAAAGAGGCAGCCCACGGAGTGGGAAACGATATTTGCAAATGGCAGAACAAATAAAAAAGATATTTGCAAATGGCTGGTATCCAAGATTTATAAAGAACTTCTCAAATTCAACACTCAAAAAACAAATTATCAAGTCAAAAACTGGTCAGAAGACATGAACAGACACTTCTCCAAAGAAGACATATGAATGGCTAACAGCCACATGAAAAAATGTTCAACATCATTAACCATCAGGGAAATTCAAATCAAAACTACATTGAGATAACACCTTACACCAGTTAGAATGGCAAAAATTGACAAGGCAAGAAACAACAAATGTTGGAGAGGATGTGGATAATGGGGGACTCTCTTATACTCTTGGTGGGAATGCAAGTTGGTACAGCCACTTTGGAAAACAGTGTGGAGGTTCCTCAAAAAGCTAAAAATAGAGCTACCCTAGGACCCAGCAATTGCACTTCTGGGTATTTACCCCAGTGATACAGATGTAGTGAAAAGAAGGGCCACATGCACCCAAATGTTCATAGCAGCAATAGCCACAATTGTCAAACCATGGAAGGAGCCAAGATAGCCTTCCACAGACAAATGGGTAAAGAAAATGTGGTCCATATATACATTGGAATATTACTCAGCCATCAGGAAGGATGAATACCCACCATTTGCATCGACTTGGATGGAATTAGAGGGGATTATGCTAAGTGAAATACATCAAGCAGAGAAAGACATTTATCATACGGTTTCACTCATTTATGGAACATAAGAAATAGGAAGATTGGTGGGAGAAGGAAGGGGAGAATGAAGGGGGGTAAACCCAAGGGGGAATGAACCCTGAGAGACTATGGACTCCGGGAAACAAACTGAGGGTTTCAGAGTGGAGGAGTGTGAAGGAATGGGTTAGCCTGGTGATGGGTATTAAAGAGTACACATATTGCATGGATCACTGGGTGTCATATGCAAACAATGAATCATGGAACAGTATATCAAACACTAATGAAGTACTGTATGGTGACTAAGATAACATAATAAAATTTAAAAATTTGATTAAAAATAAGAGCATGACCTGAGCTGAAGACAGATGCTTAACAGACTGAGCCCCCTAGGCAGCCCACTGTTGGATTTCCATCTTCATGTATTTTTTTTCTCTTTCATCTGTTTGACCCATTCATTGTTTAGTAGCCTGTTATTTAGTCTCTGCGTATTTGTGTTCCTTCATATATATATATATATATATATATATATATATAATTTTTAAAGATTTTATTTATTTATTTGACAGAGATAGAGACAGCTAGCGAGAGAGGGAACACAAGCAGGGGGAGTGGGAGAGGAAGA
>NC_048238.1:61141815-61179321 GCF_002007445.2 Ailuropoda melanoleuca
GCACCCATTTCTGGTCCATAAATATTTAAAATTGTTATATCTGCTTGCTGGGTTTTTCCCTGTATCACTAAACAGTTTACTTCTTTGTCTCTTGTTACAGTTTTTAAAAAATACATTTTATCCTATATAAGTATGTCTATGCAGCTTTCTTTTTGCTTCCATTTGCATGGTGTTTTTCCATCCCTTTGCTGTCTTTTTTTAAAGATTTAATTTATTCATTTGAGAGAGAGAAAGTGCATGAGTGGGGAGAAGAGGGAGAAGCAGGCTCTCCACTGAGCAGGGAACCTGACCTAAGGCTTGATCCCAGAACCCTGAGATCATGACCTGAGTTGAAGACAGATGCTTAACCAACTGAACCACTCAGGACCCCCTAATTATTCTTTAAATGTTTGGCATAATTCCCTTAGGAAGATATCTGGCCAGGGACTCTTGTTTGTTGGGAGATTTTTGATTCCTGATTCAATTTATTTGCTGGCTATGGGTCTGTTCAGGTTTTCAATTTCTTCTTGTTTCAGTTTTTTTTTTTTTGTTTTTTTTTGTTTTTAGAATCCAATCATCTACGTCTCTTTTATTGAGAGGGACTGATCATCATCCATTAACACATGTTAATGTTTAATTAACTTTTTTTTAAATTTTATTTTATTATATTGTGTTAATCACCATACAGTACATCCCCAGATTCCGATGTAAAGTTTGATGCTTCATTAGTTGCGTATAATGTTTCAGTTTTGATAGTTTATATGTTTCTAGGAATGCATCCATTTCTTCCAGAGGCCTAATTTTGTTGGCATGTAAGTGCTCATAATATTCTTACAAGTGTTTGTATTTCTTCAGTGTTGGTTACGATCTCTACTTTTTCCTTCATGATTTTATTTATTTGGGTCCATTCTTTCTTTTTGATACATCCGGGTAGGGATTTATAAATCTTATTGGTACTTTCAGAGATCCACCTCCTAGTTTGGTTGATCTGTTCTACTGGCTTTTTGTTTGTTTGTTTTCTATATCATTGGTTTCTGCTCTAATCTTTATTATTTCTCTTCTCCTGCTGGATTTAGGTTTTATTTGCTGTTCTTTTTCCAGCTTCTTAAGGTCTAAGTTTAGGCTGTGTATTTTAGACTTTTCTTGTTTTTGAGGAAGTCTTGTATTACTATATACTTCCCTCTTAAGTCCGCCTTTCCTGCATCCCAAAGTTTTGAAATGTTTTTGATGTGTTTTCGTTTTCATTTGCTTCCCTTTTTATTCCTTCTTTTTCTTGTTGACCCATTCATTCTTTATAATAATATGCTCTTTAACATCCATGTACTAATGGTCCTTCCAATTTTTTCTTGTGGTTGACTTTAGGTTTCATAGTATTGTGGTCTGAAAATATGCATGGCATGGTCTCAGTCTTTTTGTAGTAGTTGACAACTGATGTTTTAGCCAGTATGTGATCTGTTCTGGAGAATCTTCCATGTGCCATAGACAAGAATGTGTATTCATCTGTTTTAGGATGAAATGCTCTGACTATATCTGTTAAGTCCATCTGGCCCAGTATGTCCATTATATCCTTGTTGGTCTTCTTCTTAGGTGATCTGTCCATTGCTGTGAGTGGGGTGTTAAAGGCCCCTATTATTATTGTATTATTATTAATGAGTTTCTGTAATTTTGTTATTAATTGGTTTATATATTTGGCTGCTCCCCAGTTAGAAGCATAAATATTTGGAATTGTTAGGTCTTCATGTTAGATAGATCCCTTTATTATGCTATAGTTTCCTTCATCTCTTCTTACAGTCTTTGGTATAAAATCTAGTTGCCTTATAGGAGGATGGCTACTCCAGTTTTCTTTTGATGTCTGTTAGCTTGATAAATGCTTCTCCATCCCCTCACTTTCAATCTGGAGGTGTCTTTGAGTCTAAAATGAGTCTTTCGTAAGCAGCGTATCAGTGGGTCGTGTGTGTGTGTGTGTGTGTGTGCATGTCTGTGTGTGTCTGTTAATCCATTCTGATACCTATGTCTTTTGATTGGAGCATTTAGTCCATTTACATTCAGAATAGTCATTGAAAGACTTGAATCTGGTGCATTTCTATTACCTGTAAAATTGCTGTTCCTGTAGATTTTCTCTGTTCCTTTCTGGTCTTTGTTACTTTTGGGCTCTCTCTCACCCAAAAGATCCCCTTTAATATTTATTCTGGGAGTGATTTGGTGTTCACATATTCCTTTAATTTTTCTTTATCCTGGAAACTACCCATTCTCCTTCTATTCTGAATGACAGCCTTGCAAAAATAAGTATTCTTGACTGCATATTTTTCCCATTTAGTTCAGTGAATATCTCATGCCAGTCCCTTTTGGCCTGGCAGGTCTCAGTGGACAGGTCTGCTGCAAGCATTATGTGTCTACACTTGTAAGTTAAGGACCCCCTTTCCTGAGCTGCTTTCAGGAATTTGTTTTTATCTTTGAAATTTGCAAGCTTCAGGATTTTGTATTGGGTGTTGACCTATTTTTATTGACTTTGAGGGGAGTTCTCTGTGCCTTCTGGACTTGAATGCTTGTTTCCTTCCCCATATTAGAGATGTTCTTACCTAAAATTTGTTCAAATGAACCTTCTACCCCTTTCTTCAGCTCCTCATCTTCTGGGACCTGTTTTATTCAGATATTATTCCACTTTATGGAATTGCTGGTTCTCTATGTCTCCCTTCTTGATTTAATAGTTTTCTTTCTCTCATCTTTTCAGCTTACTTGTCTTCCATCATTTTATATATTATATCACTGATTCACTCTTCTGACTCAATCATCCTTGTGTTTATAGCCTCCTCTTGGGATTGAATCTCACTAATAGTATTTATAATTTCAGCCGACTAAATTTTAGTTCTTGTATTTCTACTGGAAGTGATTCTCTAGTGTCTTCTATGCTTTCTTCAAGCCCAGCTAGTGTATTTATGATCGATGTTTTAAATTCTAGTTTGGACATCTTACTTATATTCATATTGATTAAATCCCCTGCAGTGATTACTACCTCCTGTTCTTTCTTTTGGGATGAATTTCTCTGTCCTCTCATCTTTTCCAGAAAGGAAAAGAAGAAAGAAAAACAGAAAATAGCAAAGACATCAGAAAAAACAAACAAAATACAAAAACAGAAACAAAACAAAACAAACAAAATCCAAAACAGAACAAAACAAAAACTAGACCACGGGTGTGTTTGTTCTGCTTATTAAAAGAAACTAGATCCCAAAATAAGAAAGGAAAACTTGTGTGTGTGTGTCTATATATATTACATATATACATAAACATATATTACATATATTACATATATGTATATATATGTGTTAGAATGATAGGAAAAAACTATATGTGTAAAATATATATAAAAAGAAAAATTTAGACAACAATAAAAAAGAATTGAAAAATTGAGAAAATAACTGAAAAAATAATACTGAATGACTAAAGAATAAAAAAAAAAACCCAAAGAATTCAATATACAGTTTTCTCCAATAGTTCAAGTTTTGCAGCCCTCCATGATCAGCAAACTTGTTGTAAGCAGGTTGTTGCTCCTGGTCTTCTGGAAGAGGGTCCTGTTTCACCTTCCCTATTACAAATGCACCTCCCTTTTGCAGAGGCAGAGCTCAATGTAAGTGGCCCCAGATTCTACTATGTGGCACCATTTTTCTCCCTGAAAGCTTTCTGCACTGATGGGCAGGATAAATGTTGTGAATAGCTTTCTGGCCCCAGAGCTGAAGGTTTGCAAACCACACTGTTCAGTGAACCTTCACAGAAAAACAGTCAATCACTCTTGTCTCCCAGGTTTCTATCAGAGCTCTGTGTTCAGTCAGACAGTGATGTCCCAGGCACATGACTGACTATCCAAATTCCAACTTTTATTTATTTTTTAAAATTTACTTCAATTTTATTTTTTAATTAAATTCAGTTAATTAACATAGAGTGTTATTATTAGTTTCAGAGCTAGAGTTCAGTGATTCCTCACTCTTAATTAATACCCAGTACTCATTATATTACATACCCTCCTTAATGTCCATCATCCAGGTACCCCATCCCCCCACCCATCTGCCTTCCAACAACCCTGTTTGTTTCCTATGATGAAGAGTCTTTTATGGTTTGTATCCCTCTCTGATTTTGTCTTGTTTTATTTTTCCCTCCCTGCCCCATGGTCATCGGCTTTTTTCTTAAATTCCACATACGTGTGAGATCATATGATAATTGTCTTTCTCTGGTTGATTTATTTTGCTTAGTGTAATACCCTCAAATTCCATCCATGTCATTGCAAAAGACAAGATCTCATTTTTTGAAGGCTGAGTAGTATGTATGTATGTATGTACCTACATATATATAGATATATATCTACAGGCTGAGAAGTATGGGTTTGAAGGCTGAGTAGTATTATGTATGCAGATCTATATCTACATCTATATCTATCTATCTATTTATATCTATCTATCATCTATCTATCATCTATCTATCTATCTATCTATCTATCTATCTATCATCTATCTATCTAAAATCACATTTTCTTTATCCATTCACCTATCCAACATCTGGGCTCATTCCACAGTTTGGTTCTTGTGGACATTGCTGCTATAAACATTGGGGTGCAGGTGCGCCTTTGGATCACTACATTAGTAAATACCTAGGAATGCAATTGGTAGGTCCTAGGGTAGTTCTATTCTCAATTGTTTGAGGAACCTCCATACTGTTTTCTAGGGTGGCTACACCAGCTTGCATTCCCACCAAAAGTGTAAGAGGATTTCCCTTTCTTGCATCCTCACTAACATAGGTCATTTCCTGACTTCTTAATTTTAGCCGTTCTGACCAGTGTGAGGTGGTATCTCATTGTGGTGTTGACTTGTATTTCCCTGATACCAAGTGATGCTGAGCATTTTTTCATGTCTGTTGGCCATTTGTATGTCTTTGGAGAAGTGTCTGTTCGTATCTTTTGCCCATTTCTTGGCTGGATTTTTTGTTTTGTTTTGTTTTTGAGTATCGGTCTTGAGTTTGTTAAGTCCTGTATAGATGTTAAATACAAGCCCTTTGTCTGATAAGACATTTGCAAATATCTTTTCCCATTCTGTCGGTTGTCTTTTGGTTTTGTCAACTGTTTCTTTAGCTGTGCAAAAAAATTTTATCTTGATGAAGAACCAATAGTTCATTTTTCTTTGTTTCTGTTGCCTTTGGAGACGTGTCTCACAAGAAGTTGGTGTGGCTTAGGTAACAGGTTATTGCCTGTGTTCATCTCTAAGATTTTGATGGATTCCTGTCTCACATTTAGCTATTCCATCAATTTTGAGTCTATTTTTGTATATGATATAATAAGAAAATGACCTAGCTTTGTTCTTCTACATGTGACTGTCCAATTTTCCCAGCACCATTTATTCAAGACACTGTCTTTTTTCCATTGGATATTCTTTCCTGCTTTCTCAAAGATTAGTTGAGCATAGGGTTGTGGGTTCATTTCTGGGCTCTCTATTCTGTTCCATTGATTTATATGTCTGTTTTTGTGCCAGTACCCTACTGTGTTGATTATTACAGCTTTGTAATATAGTTTGACATCTGGCATTGTTATGTCACTAGCTTTGATTTTCTTTCTCAACATTCCTTTGGCTATTAGGGCTCTTTTCTGGTTCCATACACAACTTATAATTCTTCCAGCTCTGTGAAAAAAAAAGTTGATGTTATTTTGATAGGGATTCCATTGAATGTGTAGATTGCTCTGGGTAGCATAGACATTTTAATAATATTTGTTTTTCCAATCCATGATGATGGAACACTTTTCCTTTTCTTTGTGTCTTCCTCAATTTCATTAATGAGTGTTCTGCAGATTTCTGAGTACAGATTCTTTGCCTCTATTGTTAGGTTTATTCCTACATATCATGGTTTTGGGTGCAACTGTAAATGGGATTGACTCCTAAATTTCTCTTCCTTCTGTCTCATTTTTAGTGTATAAAAATGCAACTTATTTCTGTACATTGATTTAACATCCTGCCTCTTTGTGAATTCCTGTATGAGTTCTAGCAATGTTGGGGTGAAGTCTTTTGGGCTTTCATATAGAGTATCATGTCATCTATGAAGAGTGAGAGTTTGACTTCTGTGCTGATTCGGATGCCTTTTACTTATTTTTGTTGTCTAATTGCTAAGGCTAGAACTTTCAGTAATATGTTGAACAACAGTAGTGATAGTGGCCATCTCTGTCATCTTCCTGACCTTAGGGGAAAAGCTCTCAGGTTTTCCCCATTGAGAATAATATTTGCTATGGGCCTTTTGTATCTGGATTTTTTAAAGATACTGATGTGCAGTCACTATCCCCACGCTGTGAAGAGTTTTACTCAAGAAAATATGCTGTACTTCGTCAGTTGCCTTTTCTGCATCTATTGAGAGGATCATATGATTCTTGTCCTTTCTTTTATTACTGTAATGTATCCATTGATTAGCAGATGTTGAACCAAACTTGCAGCCCAGGAATGAATCCCACTTGGTTGTGGTGAATAATCTTTTTAATGTACTATTGGATCCTATTAGCTAGTATTTTAGACCCCGGGAAACAAACTGAGGGTTTTAGAGAGGACGGGGGTGGGGGGATGCACTAGCGTGGTGAAGGGTATTAAGGAGGGCATGTATTGCATGGAGCACTAGGTGTTATACACAAACAATGAACCATGGATCACTACATCAAAAACTAATAATGTACGGTATGGTGACTAACATATCATGATAATAAAAAAAGAAAGAAATTCTAAAAAAAAAAAAAAAAAGAAGGAGAATTATGGCACCCATGTTCATCAGATCTATTTGTCTATAATTCTCCTTTTTGGTGGGGTCTCTGGTTTTGGGATCAAGGTAATCTTGCCCTCATAGAAAGAGTTTAGACGTTTTCCTTATATTTCTATTTTTTGAAGCAACTTCAGAAGAATAGGTATTAATTTTTCTAAAATGTTTGGTAGAATTCCCCTGGGAATCCTTCTTTGTTGGGAGGTTTTTGATTCCTGATTCAATTTCTTTTCTGGTTATGTGTCTGTTCTTGTTTTCTATTTCTTCTTGTTTCAGTTTTGGTAATTTGTATGTTTCCAGGAATGCATCCATTTCTTCCAGTTTGCCTAATTTGTTGGTAATATGTTCTTATACTTGTTTATATTTCATTGGTGATTGCTACTTGTTCATTCATGATTTTATTAATTTGGGTTCTTTCTCTATTTTTTTTGGTAGGTCTTGCTAGGGATTTATCAATGTTATTGTTTTAAAAACCTAGGTCCTACTTTTGTTGATCCATTCTGTTCTGGATTCCATTACATTGATTTCTTCTCTAATCTTTATTAATTCTCTTCTGCTGGGTTTAGGCTTTATTTGCTGTTCTTTCTTCAGCACCTTTAGGTGTGGGGTTAGCTTGTGTTTTTCGTTCTTGAGAAAAGCTTATATTGTCTATGCTGCATCCCAAAGGTTTTGAACAGTTGTGTTTTCATTTTCATTTGTTTCCATGATTTAAAAAATTTTTTTCTTTAATCTCCTGGTTGACCCATTCATTCCTTCGTAGAACGCCCTTTAACCTCCATGTCTTTAAGTTCTTTCCAAATTTCTTTTTCTGATTGGGTTCAAGTTTCAAATCATTGCTGCCTGAAATTACGCAGAGAATAATCCTAAATTTTGGTATCAGTTGAGACCTGAATTGTGACCCAGTATATGATCTATTCTGGGAAATGTTCCATGTGCACTCGAGAAGAATGTGCATTCTATTGCATTAGGGTGAAATGTTCTGAATATATCTGTGAAGACCATCTGTTCCAGTGTGTCATTCAAAGCCGTTGTTGCTTTGTTGATCTGCTTAGACGATCTGCCCATTGCAGTGAGTGGGGTGTTAAAGTCCTCTGCTATTTTAGTATTATGATCAGTATGTTTCTTTAATTTTTTTTTTATTAATTGGTTTATACAACTGGCTGCTCCCCAGTTAGGGGCATGAGTATTTATAATTGTTAGATCGTCTTGTTGGCTTGACCATTTAATTATGATATAGTGTCCATTCCCATCTCTTTTTACAGTCTGTGGTTTAATATCTAATTTGTCTGATATAAGGATTGTTACCCCAGCTTTCTTTTGATGTCCATTGGGATGATAAATAGTTCTCCACCCTCCCACACACGCTTTCAATCGGGAGGTACCTTTGTGCCTAAAGTTAGTCTGTTGCAGACACCATATCAATAGGTCTTCCTTTCTTTCCATAGTCCGATACACTATATCCTTTGTTTGGGGCATTTAGCCCATTTACATTCAAATTAACTATTGAAACATATATGACTTTACTGTCATTGTGTTTCCTGTAAAGTCATAGTTTCTGTATATTTTCTCTGTTTCTTTTTTTTTGCCGCTTTAAATTTTTTAAGATTTATTTAATTTTTTATTATAATAATACTTTTTATTATATTATGTTAGTCACCATACAGTACATCCCTGGCTCTTGATGTAAAGTTCCAAATCATTAGTTGCGTATAACACACAGTGCACCATGCGATACGCACTCTCCTTACTACCCATCATGAGCCTATCCCATTCCCCCACCTGCCTACCCTCTGAAGCCCTCAGTTTGTTTCTCAGAGTCCATAATCTCTCATGCTTCATTCCACCTTCTGATTACCCCCCCTTTCTTTATCCCTTTCTTTGCCTACCGATTTTCCTAACTCTTATGTCCCATAGATGAGAGAGACCATATAATAATTGTCTTTCTCTGCTGACTTACTTCACTTAGCATTATCTCCTCCAGTGCCATCCATGTTGCAGCAAATGTTGAGAAATCATTCTTTTTGAGCTTAGTAATATTCCATTGTATATATGGACCACAAATTCTTTTTTTAAATATATTTTATTTATTTATTTGACAGAGATAGAGACAGCCAGCAAGAGAGGGAACACAAGCAGGGGGAGTGGGAGAGGAAGAAGCAGGCTCATAGTGGAAGAGCCTGATGTGGGGCTCGATCCCAGAATGCCAGGATCACGCACTCCTTCCATGATTTATCTATTGTGGACAATGCTGCTATGAACGTTGGGGTACATAAGGCACTTCTCTTCACTCCTTCTCTATCTCTAGGGTAAATACCCAGTAGTGCAATTGCTGGATCAAAGGGTAGCTCAATTTTTAACTTTTTAAGTGACCTCCACACTGTTTTCCAAAGCGGCTGTACCAACTTGCATTCCCACCAACAATGCAGGAGGGATCCCTTTTCTCCACATCCTCTCCAACATTTGTTGTTTCCTGCCTTGTCAATTTTGCCATTCTAACTAGCATAAGGCGCTATCTCAGTGTGGTTTTGATTTGAATTTCCCTGATGGCTAATGATTTTGAACATTTTTTCACGTGTCTGTTAGCCCTTTGTATATTTTCATTGGAAAAGTGTCCATTCATGTCTTCTGCCCATTTTAAGATTTGTTTATTTGTTTCTTCTGCATTGAGTTTGAGAAGTTCTTTGTAGATCTTGGATACCAGTCTTTTATCTGTAGTGCCATTTGCAAATATATTCTCCCATTCCATGGGCTGCCTCTTAGTTTTTTTGACTGTTTCCTTGGCTGTGCAGAAGCTTTTTATCTTGATGAAGTTCCACAAGTTCATTTTATATTTTGTTTCTCTTGCTTTTGGAGATATGTCATAAAAACGTTTGCTGGGGCCGATGTTGTAGAGGTTGGTGCCTATGTTCTCCTTTAGGATTTTGATGGATTCGTGTCTCACATCAAGGTCTTTCACCCATTTGGAGTTTATCTTTCTGTATGGTGTGAGATAGTAGTCAAGTTTCATTCTTTTGCATGTAGCTGTGGAATTTTCTCAACACCACNGTATCTGTCCAATTTTCTCAACACCACTTATTGAAGAGACTGTCTTTTTTCCACCGGATGTTTTTTCCTGCTTTATCAAAAATTAGTTGCCCAAAGAGCTGAGGGTCCATTTCTGGGTTCTCTATTCTGTTCCATTGGTCTATCTGTCTGTTTTTGTGCCAGAACCATGCTGTCTTTGTGATCACAGCATTGTAGTACAGCTTGAAATATGGCATTGTGATGCCCCCAGGTTGTTTTTCCTTTTCAACAGTTCCTTGGCGATATGGGGCCTTTTCTGGCTCCACACAAATTTAAGGGCTGTTTGTTCAGTTCTTTGAAAAATGTCATTAGTATTTTGATCTGGATGGCATTGAAAGTGTAGATTGCTCTGGGTAGCATAGACATTTTAACTATGTTAATTCTTCTGATTCATGAGTATAGAATATTTTTCCATCTTTTGTGTCTTCTTCAATGTCTTTCAAGAGTGATTTGTAGTTTCTAGAATATAGATCATTTACTTCTCTGGTTAAGTTAATTCCAAGGTAACATATGGTTTTTGGTGCTATTGTAAATGGGATGGATTCACTAATTTTTCTTTCTTCAGTCTCATTTTTCGTGTATAGAAATGCAACTGATTTCTGAGCATTGATTTTGTATCCTGCCACATTACTGAATTGCTCTATGACTTCTACTAGTTTGCGGGTGGATTCTTTTAGGTTTTCCATATAGAGTATCATGTCATCTGCAAGGAGAGACAGTTTGACTTCTTCTTTGCCAATTTGGATACATTTTATCCCTTTTTGTTGTCTGATTGCTGTTGCAAGGACTTCTAGTACTATGTTGAATAATAATGGTGCGAGTGGGCATCCTTGTCGTGTTCCTGATCTTATGGGAAGGGCTTCCAGCTTTTCTCCATTTAGAATGATATTTGCTGTAGGCTTTTCATAGATATTTTTATGAGATTTAGGAATGTGCCTTCTATCCCTACACTCTGAAGGGTTTTAAACAAGAAAGGATGCTGTATTTTCAAATGCTTTTTCTGCATCTATTGAGAGAATCATATGATTCGTGGCTTTCTTCTTGTTGATATAATCTATCACAGTGATAGGTTTGCAAATGTTGAATCACCCTTGCATTCCAGGGATGAATCCCATATGGTCATGATGGATGATCCTTTTAATGTACTTTTGGATCTTATTAGCAAGCATCTTGTTTAGAATTTTGGCATACATATTCATCAGGGATATTGGTCTGTAATTCTCCTTTTTGATGGGGCCTTTGCCTGGTTTGGGGATCAAGGTAATATTGGGCTCATAGAATGAGTTTGGTAGTTTTCCTTCTGTTTCTATTTTTTGAAATAGCTTTGGAAGAACAGGTATTATTTCTTCTTTGAATGTTTGGTAGAATTCCCTGGGGAATACATCAGGCCCTGAAGTTTTGTTATTTGGAAGGTTTTTAATCACTGTTTCAATTTCTTCATAATTAATTGATCTGTTTAAAAAATCGATTTCTTCCTGTTTCTGTCTTGGTAGTTTATAGGTTTCCAGGAAGGCCTCCATCTCTCTCGGGTTGCTTAATTTATTGGCATATAGCTGTTGATAAAGTTTTCTAATAATCCATTCTATTTCATTGGTGTTGGTTGTGACCTCTCTCTTTTCATTCATAATTTTATTAATTTGGGTCCTTTCTCTATTCTTTTGGATAAATCTTGCCAGTGGTTTATCTATTTTATTTATTCTTTCAAAGAACCAGCTTCTAGTTCTCTTTTTCTACTCTACTGTGCTTCTGGTTTCTAATTCATTGATCTCTCCTCTAATCTTGATCACCTGCCTTCTCGTGCATGGGTTAAGCCTGTTCCTCTGTTCCAGCTCCAGCTTCTTGAGGTGAGAATATAAAAACTGCATTTTAGATTTTTCTATTCCTTTGAGTGAGGCTTGGAAGGCTATGTATTTTCCCCTTAGGACTGCGTTTTCAGTGTCCCATAGGTTTGCACCATTGTGTTTTCATTCTCCTTGGTCTCCATAAATTGTTTAAATTGATTTTTGATTTCCTGCTTTATTGAATCATTCTTGAGCAGAATGGATCTTAGTCTCTAAGTGTTTGAGTTTCTTCCAAATTTTCCCTTGTGATTGAATTCCAATATCAAAGCATTTTGGTCTGAGAATGTGCAGGGAATAATTTCAGTCTTTTGATGTCGGTTGAGACCTGTCATGTGACCCAGAGCATGATCTGTTCTTGAGAATGTTCCATGTGCATTAGAACAGAATGAGTATTCTTTTGTTCTGGGGAGTACTGTTCTTTATATATCTGTGAGGTCTAACTCATCTAGTATGGCATTCAAAGCTCTTGTTTCTTTGTTGATTTTCTGCTTAGGTGATCTATCTATTGCTGATAGTGGAGTGTTGAGGTCCCCTACTATTGATGTATTTTTATCTATATGTCTCTTTTCTCTGATTAAGAGTTGTCTTGTGTATCTTGCTGCTCCCCCCTTGGGTGCATAGATATTTATAATTGTCATATCCAATTGTTGGATGCATCCTTTAAGAATAATATAGTGTCCTTCTTTATCTCTCACTACAGTCTTAAGTTTAAAATTCAATCTGTCTGATACGAGAATTGCTACCCCAGCTTTCTTTTGAGGTCCATTGGCATGAAAGATGGGATTCCATCCCTTTACTTTCAGTCTGGATGTATATTTAGGTGCAAAACGAGTCTCTTGTAGACAGCAAATGATGGGTCATGTCTTTTTATCCAATCTGCAACCCTGTGGCATTTTATGGGAGCATTTAGGGCATTCACATTGAGACTGATTATTGAGAGATATGATTTTAATGATGTCATGTTGCCTGTAAAGTCTTTTTTTCCATAGATTGTGACTTTCTGTTCTGTATCATCTTGGGGCATTTTTATGTTTATGGAACCCCCCTTAATATCTCCTATAGGGCTGGTTTCATGGTTATGAAATTGGTCAGTGACTGGCGATTCTGGATGGTCTTTGTCTCTCCATCAATTCTGAATGACAGCTTTGCTGGATAAAGAGTCCTTGGCTGCATGTTTTTCTCTGAAAGAGTTTTAATAATGCCCCCCCACCCTTTCTCTCATTCCAGGTCTGTGTAGACAGGTCTGACATAATTCCGATACCTTTGTCTTGGTACGTGAGAAATTTCTTTGCCCTGGCCACTTTCAATACTGTACCCTTGGGTCTAATATTTGTGAATTGCACTATGATGTGATGTGGTGTAGGTTTGTCGTGGTTGAGCTTTGGAGGGGTCCTCTTTGCCTCTTAGACACGAATGCTTGTTTCCTTTGCTAGAGTAGGGAAGTTTTCAGCTACAATGTGTTCAAATATCTCTTCTAGACCTCTGCTTTTCTCTACCCCCTCAGGGATGCTGATGATTCTGACATTGGAACATTTTATTGAGCCAGTAATCTCCCATAACCTACATTCTTGTGATTGGATTTTTTTGAGCCAAGTTTCTGTTTTAGCTTTCTCTTCTACTAACCCATCCTCCAATTCACTAATTTGTTCTTCTGCCTCATTTACCCTGGCCATCAGAGCATCTAGTTTAGACTGCATTTGATTCATAGCATTTTTAATTTCTGCCAGATTTGCTCTCATTTCCATCCTTAGAGAATCTATAATCTTGTTCATATTTTCGTTAATATTTTTTTCAAGTCTTCACATCATCTTGAATATTGTTACTCTGAACTCCATTTCTGATAATTTGTTTATATCCATATCCATTAGTTCTGTGGCAGAGGCGACAGACTCATTGTCTTTTCTTTGCTAGGGGAGATTTCTCCTTCTTGTCATTCTGATGAGGAGAGGTTGCGGGGTTTGTCCAGAGCCCAAATTATTGACCAGGACCCATGCAGTGTGCACTTGTTTTATAGGGACCTTAGGGATGTGGGCTTCTTGAGTTTTCAGGCTGCCTTCTGGGGGAAGGGCCTGCCACGCTGATACTCAGGCAACCCTGTTTGGGTAGAGTTTCCCTGTCCCCTGCAAGGGGGGATGGAGATGGGCACACTGTGAGCTGGTATTTCCAGGCTTTTGTTCTCTGGAAGCTTTCCCTGGCGGTTTTCTGTGGCTCTTCTGAGAGTCAGAGCAGCCCTGGCCAAATCCCAGCTTCTATCTCAGAACAGAGGCATCACAGTCTGCTCTCCACTGAGCTCTTCTGTCCTCTTTAACTCTGTTTCTGTTGGTGCTGCTAAACCCTACAGCATCCCGGGATGTGCGCCCCGCAGCCAGCATCCCAGCCCTCACTTCCAAGGCTGGCACTTTTCTGTCCTTTGTGTTTCTAACACCACCAGCTGCCAGCTGCCAGCCACCCCCAAGCCCTCCGGAGATCCTTTTCAGTTTGGTTTGTGTGCACCCTGAAACTCTGGTTTTCAGTCTGGTCACGTGTGTTCCCCAGCTCATGGTCTCAGTCTGCTCTCTCTCATGTGTGTCGGTCTATGAGTCTGCCTGCTCCCCAGTGTATATGGCTACCACTTCCTGGCACCCGAGTGTGGTGGCTCCCTCCCCCTTCCATTTACCTTCCAATATCTGTGCACAGATTCACGGCTCCCTGCTTCATACCTCAATATTCAGTGCTGGAGATGTTCATTTGTAGAGATCCAGATGTATCTTCCTGCATCTCAGCTTGATTCCGTGGGTGTTCTGGATGGTCTGGTACCTATCCAGCTCGACTCAGTGGACCAGCTGAATAAGGGGACCCCTACTCCTCCACCATCTTAACTCCTCTATTTTCTCTGTTTCTTTCTGGTCTGTTATTTTTGAGCTCTCTCTTCACTTAGAGGATCCCCTTTAATATCTTTTGCAGGGCTGGTTTAGTGATCACAAAATCTTTTAGTTTCTGTTTGTCCTGGAAGCTTTATATCTCTTCTATATTGAATAACAGCCTTGCTGGATAAAGGATTCTTGGCTGCATATTTTTTCTCATTTATTTCCCTGACTATATCATGCCAGTCCTTTCTGGCCTGCCAGGTCTTTGTCATAGGTCTGCTGCCAGTCTAATATTTCTTCCCTTGTAGGTTAAGGATCTCATGTCCTGAGCTGCTTTCAGGATTTTCTCTTTGTCTCTGACTTTTGCAAGCTTCCCTATTTTATGTTGCAGCATTGACCTATTTTCATTGATATTTAGGGGGTTCTCTGAGTCTCCAGAACTTGAATGCCTGTTTCCTTCCTCACATTAGCGAAGTTCTCAGCTATATTTTGCTCAAATATACCTTCTGCTCCTCTCTCTCTATCCTCTTCTAGGATCCCAATTAATCTAATATTGTTTTGCTTTATAGTATCACTTCTCTTGAATCCTCCCCTTGTGAACTAGTAGTTGCTTATCTCTCTTTTCCTCGGCTTCTTTATTCTCCATCATTTTGTATTCTATATCACTAATTCTCTCTTCTGCCTCATTTATCCTAGCAGTCAGAGCCTCCATTTTGGTTTGTATGTCATTAATAGCCTTTTTTATTTCAACTTGATTATATTTTAGTTCTTTTATATCTCCAGAAAGGGATTCTCTAGTGGCTTCTATGCTTTTTTTCAAGCCCAGCTAGTATGTTTATAATCGTTGTTCTGTACTATGATTCTGACATTTTACTTATATCTATAGTGATTAAGTCCCTGGCAGTCAGTACTGCTTCTTTTTCTGTATTTTGAGGTGAGTTTTTCCAACTTTTCCTTCTGTCCAGAGAAGAATAAATGAAAGAGACAACAAAATACCAAAATGGCAACAATGGTCCCAGAGAAATATCCACTAAAGAAATCAGAAGAGACTCGAAACTGAAAAAAATAAAAAATAAATAATGGGAGAATATAATCAGACAGGTGAACAGAACAGAGCAATACATTGGATCCCATGTGTATTTTGGTCAGTTAGAAAACTTAAATCCAAAATTCTAATGCATGAAAAACTTATATATGTGCAAAATACAATTAAATACAATGAAAGGATAGAATGTAACTGTAAAAATGAAAATTACAAAAGACAACAGAAGAGTTGATAAAAAAGAAATTAGTTGAAATGGAAGGAAGAAAAGGAATTAAAATTGAAAGACTAAATAATCATGAGTAAAAATTCTATTCTATATACTGTTTTCCCCTAGTGCTGGAATTTTACAACTCTATGTGATTGGTAAAATTGGTCTTAGCCACATTTTCTTGCTGGTCATCTGTGGGAGGGGCCTATTGTGCTGATTCTCAGGTGTGTTTGCCCCAGGCAGAACTGCACGGCCCTTGACAGGTGGCCAGTCTAAGTAAATGTCTTTGGATTGCTCTATATGGCTTTTGTTCCTTGAAGTCTTTCCCCACCACTTTAGAGGGTGAGGATGAAAATGGTGGCCTCCCAATCTTCAGCCCCAGACCTGAAAGCTTGCACCCCTCACTCTTCAGTGCACCCTCTGGGAAAAGCAGTTAATCACTCCTGCCTCTCTGGTCTCCAGCCACACTGTGCTCATGCAGCCTGTGCCAAGTGTCCTTATCTCAGGCACATGACCCCACTTCAAGTCTGTAAACCCTGCAGAATCCTGTGGTGTGCATCCATGCCTCTATTCCTGGGGGAGGGAGGGAGGTTTCACCACAGTTTTGCCACTTGCTAGCCCCCTGCTTCGAGAGTGGTTGCCTGACTGTGCTGCAGTTTTTGGTTTATGGAAACTGAGCTGAAATGCCACTCCTGGACTCACTGATCATAGCTGGCTTCCCTGCTCTGATGCCTGGGAACTCTGCCACACTCAGGCACCTTCGTTCTTTCTGTGACCTTGGGGATCTTGAGACCACACTATCCTATCTAGGAGTCCTTCCTGCTTCACCACCTGAGTGCTTTTCAGGCAGGGACATCCCTCACCAGAGCAGACTTCTAAAAGTTCTGATATTGTGCTCCATTGCTCTATCACTTTCCAGTAGCCAGCTTATGGAGGTTCCCTACCCCTGTAATTTATCTTCTGATATATTGCCTCAGATTCACTTCCTTGCACCTCCTACCTTGTAGAAAGTGGTCACTTTCTTCTTTGTAGAATTGCAGTAATTCTTTTCTTAGATCTCCAGTTGATTTTGCAGGTGTTCAAAAGATTTGATAGCTATCTAGTTGAACTCCGGGGACCAGACAAAACAAAGGTCTCCTACTTCTCCACCATCTTGAGAAGTCTCCAAACTCCAAAATTTAGTGACTCCTGTGGCATAGACCCATGCTTTTCCTCCTGGGGCAAAGAGGGTTCCTGCCATGCTTCTGTCTTCTGCTGGACCCCTCTCAAGAAAGCAGTCACATGACCATACAATAGTTCACAGTTTGTGGCAACATGGAGCCAAAAGCCACCCCCTAGACTCACTGTTCTCAGCTAGCTTCCCTGCTCCTATGCCTGGGAATTCTGCCACACTCAGGCACCCCTATTCTTCTTGTTACCCAAGGGATCCTGAGACCATGATATCACAGCTGGGATTGTGCCCCTCTTAGCCAGCTGAGCACCTTCAAGCCAGGGATGTACCCCACAGTAGCAGACTTCCAAAAGTTCTGATTTTGCACTCCACTGCTTATAGTACTTTGTGGTATCCTCCTTAATCAGGCTCCCTCCCCTCTGCCTTATCCTCAGATAAGATTCAAGTCTTCATACCTCCTGTCTTCCAGAATGTGGTTGCTTTTCTATTTTTAGAATTGCAGCATCTATTTTATCAGATCTCAGATTGATTTCTCAGGTGTTCAGAATGATCTGATAACTATCTAGCTGTATTCAAAGGACCAGACAAACCTAATATTCCCTACACTTATGCTATCTTAACTCTTCCAATATGTAATTATTTTAATTTTGTCGTTTTATATTTGTGTTTTTATTTTTATCTCTGTTCTTTTCTTCTCTTGTTCTTTTCCCTTGTTTGGTGGTTTTCTATAGTAACATGTTTAGGTTATCTTCTATTTTTTATATATCTATACTTTGTTTTTAATTTGTGGTTACTGCTAACTCATATATAACTTCTCATGCCTATAGCCACCTTTATTAAATTATTGGTCACCTAAGTTGAACCTATTCTAAAAGCACTGCATTTTTACCTCCTCCACCCACATTTCATGCATATAATATCATAATTTACATCATTTTATTTTGTCAATCCCTTGGCTGTTTTTTATATACACAATTGTTTTTTTTTTTGATTTTGGGCTTTAACCTCCTTACTGGTTTTATAAGTGATTATTTCACTACTGTTATGTTATTATGTTTGTATTTATCTGTGAAATTTTCCCTTTAATAATTTATTAAATAAACAAAAATAAAGTAAAATCTTTAAAAAAATTCCCTTTAACCTTTATTAGTAGTGATGAACTCCATTAACTTTTGTTTGTCAGGGAAACTTTTTACCTGTCCTTTTATTCTGAATAATAACCTTGCTGGATAGAGTATTCTTGGTTGCAAGTGCTTTTGTTTTGTTTGGTTTTGTTTCATTGTGTTTTGTTTTTTGTTTTGTTCTGCTTTGTTCTGTTCCTGTTTTCTCTTTAAGTACTTTAAATTTTTCATGCCCTCTGTCCTGGTCTACAAATTATCCGCTGAAAAATCAGCTGATTGCCTTATGGGGTTTCCCTTGTATGTAACTGTTTCCTTTTTTCTTGCTGCTTTTAAAATTTTCTCTTTATCACTATTTTTTGCCACTTTAATTATCATATGTCTTTGTGTGGGCATCCATGGGTTGATTACTTAAGGGACTTTCTGTGACTTCTGGACATGGATGTTTCTTTCCTTACCCAGATTGGGAAAATTTTCAGTTATTTCTTCAAATACATTTTCTGCCCCCCTTATCTCTTCTCCCTCTGGGATCGCTATACTATAAATATTATTACACTTGATGATGTCACTGAATTCCTTTAACCTATTCTCAGATTTTCATTATTATTTTTTTCTTTTTGCTATTCAGCTTTGTTGTTTTCCATTACCTTGTCTTCCAGCTTACCAATCAATTCTTCTGCCTATTCTAATCTAGCATTGATCCCTTTAGTGTATTTTTAATTTCAGTAATTGAATTGTTCATCTGTTTCTTTTCTATATTTTTATCTCTTTGTTGAAGACCTCACTGAGATTTTCCACTCTTAAATCAAGTTCAGTAAGTATCTTTATGTCCACTACTTTGAACTTTTATCAAGCATATTGCTTATCTCCATTTTATTTAGCTCTCTTGCTATGGTTTTGTCCTGTCTTTCATTTGGGATATATCATTCTGTTTGCTAATTTTGTCAAAATCTCTGTTTATTTCTATATATTAGGAAAGTTAGTTACATCTTCTGATTTTGGAAGTAGTGGCCTTATGAAGAATTCTTATCATGCTCTGTGCTGCAATGTCCCCTGTTCATCACAACCAGGTCCTTTGGGAATGTGTCCTATGTCAGTTTTGTACACCCTACAGTTGTGTGTGAGCCTCATTTGCCTTTAGTCTACTCAGCTGTAATGGCCTGCTTTTCCTGTTGTGGTCTGGGTTTGGTCCCTATGCTGTTATGGGGCAAGTTTGTGGCTTCCGTAGGCTTGTAGTTGGGCAGAGTCAATAGTCAGACGATATGCTTGTCCTCAGTCTGTTTGTCAGTGATATGGTCACACAGAACTGTAGAACAGTCTCCCTGCTTTGTCCCCTGAGAGGTTTTTGTTGGTGAGTGGGACCTGCAGAGAAACCAAATATGTTCTTCCAGTCCATGTTTTTGGGCTGCTCTAGCACATCTGGAAGATGTTCTGTCTGCATTGTCACCTGAGAACCTTGTTGGATGGGACTGGCAGTTGGACCAGCTGCCTGCCTCCAGTCCATCTGCCAAAACTACAGTGATGCTGAACTGCAGGATGTTCTTCCTGTGGTGCCTCCTGAGAGGATTTAGTTATTGGGCAGGTTCAGCAGTCATATCAGATGGCTGACCCCAGTCCATCTGCTGAAGCTCCAGGTGCACTGACCCTCAGGGCACTTTCTCTGCACTACCATTTATAAGGTTTGGCTGCTCAGCTGCAGTCGAACTGGTGTGTGTTGTTATCTTCCCTTCTCATCAGGGCAGGAGACAGTTTGTAGTGGTGCTGGTTCCTGCAATGCCTAGATGAAGAATGATATGTGTCAAGAGCTGCTTTGGAGGGACACCTGTTGAGTGGGGTGGGTTGGATGGGGTGGATCCTCAGGAGAGCATGGAGGGCAGTGTGTGTGGTATTAACAAGTTAGGTTGAGACTGTTCATGTTGGTTCCCACAAGTGTCCAGCTATCTAGGCTGGAATAAGGTAAAGAGATGGTGTCGCTGACTTTTTCTTTTCTTTACTTTTTTTCTTTCTTTCTTTTTTTCTTTTTTCTTTCTTTCTTTCTTTCTTTCTTTATTTCTTTCTTTCTTTCATTCTTTCTTTCTTTCTTTCTTCTTCCTTTCTTTCTTCTTTTTGGAAAAAATCTCCTAAAGATTCCTGCCCCTCTAAGGCTGGTTCTGAGATTACTAAATAAATCTCCTTCCCTTATACTCCAGATGCCTTTCAAACTGCTGCTTCTATGCTTTATCTCAGTGGGGTCATTTCTTATGCTGTCTCTTTAAGGGTGGGAGTCAGTTTCTTTCTTTTTTTTTAAATTTTCTATTATCTTATGTTACTCACCATACAGTGCATCATTAGTTTTTGATGTAATATTCCATGATTCACTGTTTGCATAAAACCCCCAGTGCTCCATGCAATATGTGCCTTCCTTAATACCCATCACCAGGGGCGCCTGGGTGGCACAGCGGTTAAGTGTCTGCCTTCGACTCAGGGCGTGATCCCGGTGTTACGGGTTCGAGCCCCACATCAGGCTCCTTCACTATGAGCCTGCTTCTTCCTCTCCCACTCCCCCTGCTTGTGTTCCCTCTCTCACTGGCTGTCTCTATCTCTGTTGAGCAAATAAATAAATAAAATCTTTAAAAAAAAATACCCATCACCAGCCTAGCCCAATCCCCCACCCCTCCCCTCTTAAACCCTCACTTTGTTTCCCAGAGTCCATAGTCTTTCGTGGGTCATTCACCCTTTTGTTTACCCCCCCTTCATTCTTCCCTTCTTTCTCCTACAGATCTCCCTGCTATTTCTTATGTTCCACAAATGACTGAAACCATATGGTAATTGTCTTTCTCTGCTTGACTTATTTCACTCAGCATAGTTTCCTCCAGACTTGTCCATGTTGCTGCAAATGCTGGGTGGGGGAATGGGATAAGAATTGTCTTTCTCTGCTTGACTTATTTCACTCAGCATAATTTCCTCCAGACTCATCCATGTTGCTGCAAATGTTGGGTGGGGGAATAGGATAGGCTGGTGATGGGTAGTAAGGAGGGCACTTATTGCATGGTGCACTGGGTCTCATACGCAACTAATGAATCATCAAACTTTACATAAAAAATAAAAAAATTAAAAAAAATAAATTTTTACAAAAGGAAAAAAATTGACACTGCTGACCACTTGTTGTTCACTTGTTGTTCACACAGACACACACACACAGACACAAATATACCAACATATCAATATATCTTTAGTGTCATCCTTAATGGCTCTCTTTCTCTAGCAGCTAACATACAGTATATCTGCAAATCCTATAGAGACTACCTTCAAACTATATCTAGAATTCATTCACTTATCATCAATTCTGCCACCAAATCTAAATCATCTTAATCTCTTTCATTGATTATTGTGAAATCCTCTTAATTTGTTACCTTTTGTATTAGTTTCCAATTGTGCAGATTATCGTACATTTAATGGCTTAAAATGACATAAATCTATTCTGTTATAATTCTGAAGGACAGAAATCCAAACTGAGCTGTTTTGAGGTAAAAATCAAGATTTTGGCAGTCATGACTACTTCTGGACGCTTTGGGGGGCATCCATTCAGTGCCTCCTGCAGTTTCTGATAGCTACCAGCATATATTGATTTTGTGATTGCATCATTTCAATCTCTACTATGCTGTCATATTGCCTTATCTATTTCTTTAGTCTAATCTCCCTTATCTTCCCTCTTAAAACAATAACAACAACAGCAACAAAAAAACAAAATTCATGATTACATTTAAGACCTACCTGGATAATCCAAGATAATATCCTCAACTCGAGCTTATTTTTTAAAAAAATTTATTTATTTGGGAGAGAGAGGGAGAGTAAGCATGAGTCAGGGAGCACCAGTGGGGAAAGAATCAGAGGGAGAGGGAGAAGTAGGCTCCTCACTGATCAGGTGCTCCTGGAATTGTGACCTTACTGAAGGCAGATGTTTAACCAATTGAGCCAGTCAGGTACTCCTCAACTCAAGATTCTTAACCACACCTACAAATTTCATTTTTCCGTGTAAGGTAACATTCACAAATCCCAGGGATTAGGAAAAGAATATATTTGGGTTTATTATTCAGCTTACTACAGTCCTCTGGGCCCCAAAGATCCATATCCTCCCCACACGCAAAATACATTCTCCCCATCCCAACATCCCCCAAAGTATCAGATTATCCCAGCTTTAAGTCAAGACAAAATCCCATCTAAATATAATCAGCTTAAAAAGTCCGAGATCCCACAATTTAAATGATCTAAATCAGACCTAGGTTAGATGCTATGTATGATCCATCCTGGGGCAAAATTTCTGTCTATTGGCAGAATTAGGAAACAAATTTCCTCCTCCCAAAATACAATGATTTGAAAATATAGGACAACAGTTTTAGACACTCCATTTCCAAAAGAGAGAAAATAGAAAGAACAAATGAATTTGACCCTAAGCAATTTCTAAATCCAACAGGGCAAACTCCGTTAATTTTTCATGCCTGGGAATAATTCACTGTGGCTTGATACTCCACATTCTGGGCCTTCAGCTTTGCCCGCAGAGTCGTTTTCCTGTTCCTTTAAAGGTAGCACGTGTTTGTAACTAAGTAGCTTTTTCAGCCTGATTCCTATCTACAGAATTTTAGCAGTTTAATGGTCTTCTTTATTTTTTTTTTTCTGGCTCAGGCCATTTAGGTCAAATTGGGAAATAGTTCTGCTTATATAATATTCTTTAAAAAGTGAATGGGTTTCTTGTGTATGAGAATTTATAGCAGTAGACAAGATGCTCCTCTGCATATCCTTCTTGTTTAATCTCATCGCTATTCCTGAAAATTGCTGAGATAATTAAGTGAACCCATGAGTCACATTCTAATATCTTCTTCACTAGGAAAACATTGTATAGCCAACTGTTGATTTTCTATCCAGAGCACACTTTCCTACTGGTAAACCTCTTACTTTTATCATCTATTGAAATCTGGATAAACTGAGATTTTCCCAAATTAACAAGTCCTGATTTTCAGGAAAATGGTTTTATTGTTTCTTTCCTTTCACACTCTATCATAAGCAGCACCTTTGAGCTTTGTATGAAAATCTCAGATTAATGTCTGTTCATCACTTGCAACTTCTGCTTCCCACATAACCATAGAATACAATTCACCTAAGTTTTTAGAAATCTATAAAGTATCTTCTTTCCTCCAGTTTTCAATAACATGCTTTTCTACTTCTTCCTGAACACTCAGTTGCTATATTTTTCCCTTTATATTTTTTAATTTAAATTCAATTCAGTTAACATATATAGTATTATGAGTTTCAGGGGTAGAATTTAGTGATTCATCAGTTGCATATAACACCCAGTGCTCATTACATCAATTGTCCTCCTTAATGCCCATCACAAAGTTACCCTATCCCCCCACCCACCTCCCCTCCAGCAACCCTCAGTTTGTTTCCTATAGTTACGAAGAGTCTCTTATGGTTTGCCTCCTTCTCTTTTCATCTTATTTTGTTTTTGTAATTACCTTCACCTTTGTTCATATGTTTTGTTTCTTAAATTACTATGGTATTTCTCTTTCTCTGACTGACTTGTTTTGTTTAGCATAATACCCTATAGTTCCATCCATGTCATGGCAAATGACAGACTTCGTTCTTTTTGATGGCTGAATAATATTCCATTATAGATATATGTATATATAACCTGTTCTTTATCCATTTATCTGTCAATGGACATCTGGGCTTTTTCCATATTTTGGATATTGTGGACATTGCTGCTATAAACATTGGGGTGCATGTTCCCCTTCAAATCACAGTGTTTGTATCTTTCAGATAAATACCTAGTATTGCAATTGCTGGGTCATAGGGTATTTCTATTTTTAACTTTTTGAGGAACCTCCATACCGTTTTCCAGAGTTGCTGCACCAGTTTGTATTCCCACAAACACTGTAAGAGAGTCCCTATTCCTCCTCATCCTTGCCAAGATCTGTTGTTTCCTGACTTGTTAATTTTAGCCATTCTGACCAGCATGAGGTTGTATCTCGTTGTGGTTTTGATTGGTATTTCCCTAATGCTGAATAATGTTGAGCAGTTTTTCATGTGTTTGTTAGCCATTTGTATGTCTTCTTTGGAGAAATGTCTGCTCATGCCTTCTGCCCATTTCTTGATTAGATTATTTGGTTTTTGGGTGTTGAGTTTGATAAGTTCTGTATAGATTTTGGATACTAGCCCTTTATCTGATAAGTCATTTGCAAATATTTTTTGCCATTCAATAAGTTGTCTTTTAGTTTTGTTGACTGTTTCCTTTGCTGTGAAAAAGCTTTTTATTCTGATGAAATCCCCATAGTTCATTTTTGCTTTTGTTTCCCTTGCCTTTGGAGTTGTGTCTAGCGGGAATTTGTTGCAGCCAAGGTCAAAGTGGTTGCTGTCTGTGTTCTCCCCTAGAATTTTGATGGATTCCTGTCTCACATTTAGGTCTTTCATCTTGTTTGAGTTTATTTTTGTGTGTGGTAGGAAAATTGGGCAGCTACATGCCAAACAATGAAACTGAACCACTTTCTTAATCACTTGTATAATTCCAATGTTCATATTTCAACCAAAATTCTCTTTGTGACTATATAGGTATTCTCTAAGATGATATAGGCTTTCTCTATCATGCTCCTCACTTCCTCCAGCATCCATCAAAAGGGTCTTTAACATTCATTTCTACTAGCATTTTTCTCAAGGCAATCTAGGATTTTTTTTTCATCATGCTTCTCTAAATCCCTCCAGTCTTTGTCCACTTCCAGTTGTAAAGTCACTTCCACATTGTTAGGGATTTGTTACAGCAGCACCCACTAGTGGTACCAAATTTTGTATTAATTATTTATTATTGTTGTGGAAAAATACCACAAACTCAGTGTAAAAAAGAATATAAAGTTATTTGCTTACTGTTCTGGACGTCCTAAGTCTGAAATCAGTTTTACTAGGCTAAAATAAAGGTGTCAGCAAAGTTGGTTTCTTCTAAAGGCTCTGAAGAGAAAACCAATTTTCTTGCATAGTTTTAGTATCTAGTGACTACCTGATTTCTTTAGCTTGTGTCCCCTTACTTTTTCTACAAAGTGAATCTTTCCAGTCTTTGTTTTCATCATCAGATTGCCTTATCCTCTGACTTTATGGTTTTTCTCTTATAAGAACTCTGAAGAATAAATTTAGTGCCCTTTCTGGATAATCTCTAATAATTTCCTGATTTCATGATTCTTAACCATATATATGAAGTTCTTTCACCATATAAGATAAAATTCAAATGTTCCAGGAGTTCAGATATGGGCATTTTGTAGGGTCATTTATTAGCCTTCCAAAGTACTCAATATTTATTTATTTAATGAATAAATGAATGAAAACCACATCATAATTTCTTATTTAAATTTGAAGAACTGACTCATTCAATTGTCAGGGAATACAATTTCAAGAAAAATAATGAATTAAATAAAAGCAGAGAAAAAACAATGAGCAAAACAAATTAGGTTTATATATAGAAAAATAAGGTTTGAATTAGGGAATATATAAATGGATAAGGAATGAAGAATTTTGAGAACAGGATTTCACTTCAGAACAAAAACCAGAAAATTCCAGGTCTGGATGTTTTCATTGATCAATTCTTCCAAAAACCCAAGAAAGAAATAGTAATTATTTACAAACTCTTCCAAAGTCTAGAAAAAAGGGAACACTTACCAACTTATCAACTTGTTCTATGAGAACAGAGTAAGCTTAATAAAAGAATCTCACAAGATGATTAATAGAAAATAAAAGTTACAGTCTTATATTTTTTATAAACACATATTCCAAAAAGCTTAAACATTTTTATTAAATTCAATACATTAAAAGCATATTATATCACAATCAAATGAGTCTTATTTCAAATAGTTTAACATATGAAATTCACTTGCTCAGCAGAGAGTCTGCTTCTCTGCCTCTCTCTGCCCCTCCCACACTCCCTCCCTCTCTCTAAAAATAAATAAATAAATACATAATTAAATCTTTAAGAAAATGAAAACACTACAAAAGCACAATAACCATTAGCTATTATTGTTATTATTATTATTATGATTCTATAATTTCTTCAAACTATTTTATTGTGAGGTTCAAAGAAGAAAGACATCTTTTACACTTTTTCTAATTTGTTTTCTCTTACATTTCCATTTTCTGGAGAAAAGAGTGGTATAGTTCATCATTATTGGATAACAGAAACCTAACTTGTTATTCTATTCCATTATGATTATAGATTTTTTGTCCTATTTAAGAAATATTTACTCCACTAGCATTAAATTATTCTATGTTACCTCCTGAAAGCATTTTGTTTTACTTTTCAGTTTTAAGTCTATAATACATCTAGGACTGATTTGGATTTGTAATGTAAGATAATGATCAAGAATTACATTTTTTTTCATGAAAATACCAAACTGATGAATACCATTTGTTGAAAATACTCTTTCCCCAGTGCATAACAACTTTGGAATAATTCATGTAACCGTATCTTTATAGGTCTCTTTTTGTACTTCTTATTCTGTTCCATTCGTTGTTTCTGTGCCAACATTACATTGTCTTAATTGTTGTCACTATATCATAAGTTGATATATTGATATTGGTAATGCGTATCTTTCAATGTTTTTTCCAATTGTCTTAGATATTCTTAGATCTTTCATTTCCAAGTAAAATTTAGAATCAAATATCAGTTTTCAAAAATGTCAAAAACCATTTTTGAGATTACATTGAATCAATATATCAATGTGGGAAGAATTGTTATACATATGATATTGAGTCTTCCAATTCCTGAACATGGTATAAATCCATTTATTTATGTTTTCTTTAATTTAACTTAATATCGGTTTCCACCCTTTAGTGTAGACATTTTATAGATATATTTTTAGATTTATTCCCAAAAATTTGGTCTTTATGATGTTATCATGCAAATGGTATTAGTAAAATATTTTCTAATTGTGTTCCTGTATATAGAAATATAACTGATTTTCACAGTTTTGTATATAATAATTTCACTAAATTCATTGATTAATTCTGATTTGTGTCTGAAACATTTTGGATTTACTGTGTAAATGGTTGTGCTGACTGCAAATAATAACAATTTTATTTCTTCTTTTGCTAACTGATTGAGCCATGCTGGTGCCCCTCTAATATTTTATAGTGCTTAAAACGCATTTCCAAATAGTATATTTTAAATATAATTTTAATTTATTTTATCTTGCTTTATTGCATAGACTAAGACCTTTAATATAATGTCAAATTGAAATTGTACTAGTAGACATCCTTCTTATTCCTCAGCTCAACAGGAATATTTCCACTTCACCTTTGAATGTGACATTTGTTCAAGATTTCTGTAGATTCACTTTATCAGTCTAAAGTTTCCTTTCATTTCTTGTTTGCTAAAAATTTTACCATAAATGAGTGTTAGATATTTTTAAAGATTTTTTTCTGTATACTGAAATGATTGTATGACTTTCTATCCGTTATTCCAATGTGTTAATGTGGTGAATTTCAAACGTTAAATTGACTTGAAATAAGGCTCATTTGGTTGTGATATAATATGCTTTCTATGTATTGAATTTGATAAAATGTTTAAGCATATTGGAATCTATGTTTATAAAAGATATAGGACTGTAATTTTATTTTCTATTAATCACCTTGTGATTTTTTTTTAAATTAAGCTTACAGTGTTCTCATAGAACAAGATAAGTGTTCCCCTTTTCATAAACTTTGGAAGAGTTGTAAATAATTGCTATTTCTTCCTTAGGTTTTTGGGAGAATTGATCAATGAAGACATCCAGACCTGGAAATCCCTATGTTGGTAGGTTTTTAAATTATCAAGTTAACAGCTTTAGTATACATACAGTAATTCAGATTTTCTATTTCAGCTTTAATATGTGTCCTTCTTAAAGGGATTTTCCCATTTCAACTACATTTTAAAATTTATTTGAATAAAGCTTTTGCTTTCTTTTCACCTCTGTTGTCTTTACTTTTTTTTTTTTCCTGCATATGCTGGTTTCAATTTGCCGTTTGGTTTATTGCTCCTTGAGATAGATACATAAGCCATTTATTTTCAGCATCTCTTATTTTTTAATATATGAATTTAAAGCTATAAAATTCTTAGTAGTTCTTTGAATCTGTTCATATTTCACTACCATATTTTTCTTTATGATACAGAAAATAGTTTAAAATATTTTCTAATTTACATTGTAATTTACTCTGTAGCTCATAGATTGTATTGTTAATTTCCAAATGTTTAGATTTTTCAAATGTTCTTTTTGTTGTTGATTTCTAGCTTTATTCAATTGTGGTCAGCAAATATATACCACATAATTTCAGTATTTTGGTACTTGTTGAAACTTAATTTATGGTCTAGTCTATGGCCACTTTTGTTAAACGTTCCATGTGAACTTGAAAAGAATGTGTATTGTGCAATTGTTTGGTGCAGTGTCTTCAAATTGGATCATTTTGTAAATAATGTTATTCAAATTTTCTATATATCTACTGCTATATTTTATCTAATTGCTGGGTTAGTTACTAATTGTGCTAAAGGTTCCAGTTGTAATTTTAAGTTTCCATATTGCTTTTAGTTGTGTAAATTTTTGCTTATATATTTTACAGCCATGAAAGTGAGTACCTGCAAATTTAGAATTGCTATATTTTCCTATGGGATTGACCCATTTAATACTATAAAATGTTGCATTTATCTTTATTTATGTACCTTTGTTTGACATTAGTATGGCTCTATGAGCTTATTACCCATTACTGTGTGCACAGTATCTCTTCTCCATTTTAAAAGTAATCTTCACGTTTTTTTTTTTTGATTAGTGTTTTTATTTTCTTTGGCAAAATACCCAGTAGTAGATTTACTGGCTCACGTAGTAATTCTATTCTTAAGTTTTGAATGAGCTTCCATATTGCCCTCCATAGTAGCTGCACCAGTTTGTATTCCCAAAAACTGTACATTAGGGTTCCTTTTTCTCCACATCTTTAGTAACTATTTTTTATTCTTGTGTTTTTGATTTTAGCTATTATGATAGGCATGAGGTGATATCTCACTGTGGTTTTATTTTAATATTTTTATTTATTTATTTTAGAGAGAAACAGAGCGAGTGGGGAGAGGCACAAGGGAGAGATAGAATCTCAAGCAGACTACCACAAAGTGCAGAGCTCAATGTGGGGGCTCAATCCTATGACCCTGAGCTGTAATCAAGAGTCAGGCACCTAACTGACTGGGCCACCCAAGCGCCCTTCGTTGTGGTTTGATTTGCATTTTTTGATGATGAGTGTTGTTGAATGCATTTTCATATCTGTTGGCCATCTGGATGACTTCTTGGGACATAAGTCTGTTCATGTCTTCTGCCCATTTTTCATTGGATTATTTTTTTGTGGGGGGTGAGTTTTATAAGTTTTTATATATTTTATATACTAAACCTTTATCAGATATGTTATTTGCAAATATCTTCTCCTGTTCAATAAGTTGTATTTTAGATTATTGTTGATTGTTTACTTTGCTGTTCAGAAGGGTTTTTGGGTTTTTTTTTGTTGTTTTTATTTTTGTTTTGATGTAGCCCCAATAGTTTATTTTTGCTTTTGTTTCCTTTGCCTCAGGAGTAATATAGACAAAAATGTTGCTATGGCCAATGTCAGAGAAACTACTGCCTGTTCTCTCATCTAGGAGTTTTATGGCTTCAGGTCTTACATTTAGATTTCATTCCAGTTGGATTTTATTTTTGTGTATTGTGTGAAAAAGTGGTTCAGTTTCATTTTTTTTCTTTCATTTAGCTACCTTATTTTCCCAACACTATTTGTTGAAGAGACTATCATTTTCCCATTGCATATACTTACCACATTTGTCATAGATTGATTGACCATATAATCAGTGGTTTATTTCTGGGGATTATATTCTGTTCTGTTAATCTATGTGTCTTTTTCCCACCATACTATACTGTTTTGATTACTGCAGCTTGGCTGCACATCTTGAAAACTAGGACTGTAACACCGCCTGTTTCATTCTTTTTCAAGATTGCTTTGGCTATTTATAGCCTTTTTGTTTTGTTTTGTTTTCATACTAATGTTAAATTTCTTTATTCTAGTACTGTGAAAACTGCAGTTGGTATTTTGATAAGGTTTGCATTAAATCTGTAGATCGCTTTGTGTAGTATGGTCATTTTAATAATATTTGTTCTTCCAATCTATGAGCATGGAATATCTTTTCACTTGAGTTGTCTTCACTTTCTCTTATCAATGTTTTATAGTTTTCAAAGTACACATCTTTCACCTCATTGGTTAAGGTTATTCCTAGATATTTTATTATTTTAGGTTCAATAGTAAATGGGATTATTTTCTTAAGTTCATTTTCTGCTACTTTATTATTAGTATATAAAATGAAATAGATTTGTGTATATTCATTTTGTATCCTGTGATCTAATGTATTTGTTTAGCAATTCAAGCAGTTTTTTTTTATGGAGTCTTCAGGGTTTTCTATATGTAATATTGAGTCATCTGCAAATAGTGAAAAGTTAACTTCACCCTTAGCAATTTAGATGTCTTTTATTTTTTTCTCTTTCTGATTGTTGTAGCTAGGACTTCCAATACTGTGTTGAATAAAAGTGGTAAGAATGGATTTGTCTTGCCTTAGGAAAGTTCTCCCAGTTTTTCCCCATTGAATATGATGTTAGCTGTGGGTTTTTCATATACAGCCTTCATTATGTTGAGGTATGTTCCCTCTAAACCTACTTTTCTGAAGGTTTTTTACCATGAATGGGCGCTGTACTTTGTCAAATGCTTTTTCTGCAGCTATTGAAAAAATCATATGATTTTTATTTTTTTTTTCTCTTGTTATGTGATCTATCACATTGATAAATTTGTAAACATTGAACCACCCTTTCATCTCTGGAATAAATGCCATTTGATTGTGGTGATGATTTTTTTAAAAGTATGTTTGGTTTTGGTTTACTAGTATTTTTGCATCTAAGTTCAAAGTTCATCAGAGATACTGTCCTGTAGCACGCTCTCTCTCTCTCTCTCTCCCTCTCTCTCTCTCTCTGTATGTCCTTATACGGTTTTGGTATCAGGGTAATTCTGCTTTCATAGAATGAATTTAGAATCTTTCCATCCTCTTCTATTTGTTAGGGTATTTTGAGAAGAATAGATATTAACTCTTCCTTACATGTTTGGTAGAATTCACCTGCAAATCCATCTGGTCCTGCACTTGAGTTTGTTGGGAGTTTTATTATTATTATTTATTATTATTATTATTATTATTATTACTACTACTACTGATTTTCAATGTCATTGCTGCTAATCAGTCTGTTCAAATTTTATATTTCTTCCTTGTTCAGTTTTGGGAGGTTATATGTTTCTAGGAATGTATTCATTTCTTCTAGGTTTTCCAGTTGGTTGGCATATAATTTTTCATAATATTATCTTATACTCCTTTGTATTTCTGTCATGCTGATTGTTATTTCTTCTATTTTGTTTATTTTGTTTACTTGAATTTTATGTCTCTCTGTTTTTTATGAGTCTGGCTAAAATTGTATCAATTTTGTTATTTTTGAAGAACCAGGTCCTGGTTTCATTGATTTATACTATTATTATTGTTGTTATTTTTTAGTTTCTATTTCATTTATTATTGCTCTAATCTTTGTTATTTACTTTCTTCTCTTGGTTTGGGTTTTGTTTTTTCTTCATTTCCTAGCTCCTTTAGGTGCGAGGTTAGATAGTTTATTTTATATTTTTCTTGCTACTTGAGTTAAGCTTGCATGCTGTAAACTTCCTTCTTACAAGAGTATTTGCTGCCTCCCTAAGATTTTTGATCATTATGTTATCTTTTTCATTTGCCCCCATGGATTTTCTGATATCCTTTTTGATTTATTGCTTGATACATTAATTGCTTAGTAGCATGTTATTTAACCTCCATGTATTTTTGTTCTTTCCAGATTATTTTTTGTGGTTGATTTCTAGTGTCATAGCATTGTGGTCAGAAAAGATGCATGGTATGACTTCAATCTTTTTTATTTTGTTGAGACTTATTTTGTGGTCTAATATGTGATCTATTTTGGAGAAAGTTCCAAGTGCACTTGAAAAGAATGTGTACTCTGCTGATTTAGGGTGGAATGTTCTGAATATATCTATTATATCTATCTGGTCCAATGTGTCATTCAAAACCACTGTTTCCTTATTGATTTTCCTTTTGGATAATTTACCCTTTGAAGTAAGTAGAATGTTAAAGTCCCCTACTATTATTGTATAACTATCAATTACTTCCTTTATGTTTGTTAGTAGCTGCTTTATGTATTTGGTGCTTCCATATTGAGTGCACAAATATTTACAATTGTGATATCTTCTTGGTGGATTGTTCCTTTTATGATTATGTCATCTCCTTCTTTGTGTCTTATTACAGTGTTTGTTTTTAAGTATATTTTGTCTGATATAAGTAATCCTATCCTGGTGTTCCTTTCACTTCCATTTGCATGATAAATGTTTTTTTCCATCTTTTCACTTTGAATCTCCATGTGTCTTCAGGTCTGAAATGAGTTTCTTGTAAGCAGACTATAGATGGGTCTTGCTGTTTTATCCATTCTTCACCCTATGTCTTTGGGTTTTTGTTTGTTTGTTTGTTTGTTTTTAATAATAATTTTTTATTATGTTATGCTAGTCACCATACAGTACATCCCTAGTTTTTGATGTAAAGTTCCATGATTCATTACTTGCGTATAACACCCAGTGCACCACACATGCCCTCCTTAATACCCATCACCAGCCTATCCCAATCCCCCACCACCCCCAAAGCCCTCAGTTTGTTTCCCAGAGTCCATAGTGGTTCACCCTATGTCTTTGGATTGCTCTGCTTAGTCCATTAAGGTTCAAATTAATTATTGTTAGGTATGAACTTACTGACATTCTGTTATTTGCTTTATTGTTGTTTTTGTATTTTATCTTTGTTCCTTTATTCTCTTCTCTTCTCACTGTTTGTTGGCTTTATTGATATATTCTTTTTTTTCTGTGTTTTTTGCGTATTTATTACTGATTTTTGACTTGCTATTACCAGTAGGTTTATATATAACATCTTATGCACATAGCAGTCTATATTAAGTTGATTGTCACTTAAGTTTGTACTTATTCTTTACTCCTCCCCCCCCATGTTTTTGGTATATGGTGTCATACTTCACATACTTTTGTTTTGTAGATCTCATGACTGATTTTTATAGATATGATTAATTTTATTGCTTTTGTCCTTTCTACATTTTTTACTTCTACTTATGTTCTTTATATTTATTGTAATACTGGTTTAGTTGTCATAAATTCCTTTAACTTTAATTTGTCTGGGAAACTCTTTATCTGTCCTTCTATTTTAAATGATAGACTTGCTGCATAGAGTATTATTGATTGCAGGGTTCTTTTTCTTTCATTATTGTGAATATATCATGCCACTTTCTTCTGGTCTGCAGTTTCTGCTGAAAAGTCTGCTGATAGCCTGATGGGTTCCTTTGTAACTGTTTTCTCTTGCTCCTTTAAAAATTCTCCCTTGGGGTGCCTGAGTGGTTAAGCATCTGCTTTCCACTCAGGTCATGATCTCAGGTTCCTGGGGTCAAGTCCTGTGTTGGGCTCTTTGCTCAGCAGGGAGCCTGCTTCTCCCTCCTCCTCTATCTGCTGCTAACCTGTTTGTGCTCTCTTTCTTCCTATCTCTCTCTTTGTCAAATAAATAAGTAAAATCTTCAAAAAATAATTCTTAATCCGTACTTTTTTTTTGTAATTTTAATTACTATGAGTCTTTTTGTGGACCCTCTTCAAATAAATTTTCTACCCCCTTTCTTCTCCTTCTGAGATCACTAAAATGCAAATGTTATTACACCTGATGAAGTTTCTGAGTTCCCCTAATAGTTTTTATTTTTTCCCTCTCTTTCCTGTTCTACTCGATTGTTTTGTCATTACTCTTAAAGGTCACTGATCCTTCTGCTTCCTTTTATCTATGATCTATTCCATCTTGTGTATTTTTAATTTCAGTTATTGAGTTGTTCATCTCTGGTTCTTTTTATGTTTTCTTTCTCTGTGTTGAGGGTAACATAGAAGTCCTCCATTCTTTACTCAAGTACAGTGAGTATCTTTATGATCATTATTTTAAATTATTCTATCAGTGGTATAACTTATCTCTATTTTGTTTGGCTTTCTTGATGTCATTTTGTCCTGTTCTTTCATTTGGGACATATTTTCTTTCTCCTCATTTTGTCTAACTCTCTGGGTCTGTCCCTATATTTTAAGAAAGTCTGTTACCTCTCTTGCTCTTGAGAGTAGTCGCCTTATGAATGAGAGGTCCTGTAGTGCCCAGCAATTCAATGTCCCCTGTTTGCCAGAACCTGGAGCTTCAGGGTGTCCTGTGTTGCTTAATGTGCCTTACTGTTGTGCCTGTGCCATGTTTGCCTTTAGTTCAGTCATTTGCAATGGGTCTCTTTGCCTGTGGTGGGAAGTATTTGGTCCCTGTGCTGTTAATGAGCCACTCTAGGGCAGGCTTGTGCTTGATTTGAGTCATAGCAGGCATTTGCCAGAGATTTAGTAGCACTGAACTGCAGGGCACTTCTCCTGTATTGTCCCCTGAGAAGCTTTTATTGGTGGGCAGGGCCAGCAATCAGACCTGTCTTACTTCAGCCCATTTCTTGGGTCACTGTTGGACTGGTGTGTGTAATTATCTTCCCTTCTCAAAAGGCCAGGAGTCACTTTGGAGTGGTGCTGGTTCCTATTGGGGCTGCTGGCACACTGCCAGTCTTGTGGCACTGCTTTGGATGGGTGTGGCCTATGGTATATTGGAGAAAGCAAGTCCACAGGAGAACATGGGGTCAGGAAACACAGTGCCAGCAAGTTCTACACACTTCTGTTGTCTGGGCCCTGAAAGGGACCTGCAGCTGTCTGGGTAAACTACTGCTGAGGCTTGGATGGTGGGGATGTTTCCGCAGGAGCACACAGGGCTGGGATAGACTCTTAGCAAACAAGGTGGAGAATGTGTATACTGTGCTGGTTTCTGCTATATCCCTTGTATCAAGTTTGGGGTGTGGGGGAAGGAAGTGATACCTGTCAGCTCTTTTGTTCTTGGAGAAGTTCCACAAAGGTCCCTTCCCCTCCAGCACATGCTCTGAGATTAGTAAATACATCCTTATTGTACACCCTAGGCATTTTCAAAAACTGCTGCTTCTATGCTGTATCTCAGCAGAGTTGTTTGTTGTGCTGTATCTTTAAGGAACTCTGCCCTCCTAGCTCTCCCAAAGCTAAACCCCCTGATTTTTAAAGGTCTACATATTAAGTCCCACTGGTTATTAGGACTTTCTGGTTTCCAAAGCCAAATGCTATGAAGATTTGTTTTCCCCATGTGGGTCCTTCCATGCCTTGGGTGCCTGGGGTAGAGTCTGGTCCTCTATCCTTTTTGTGTCTACAGTGTCTCTCCCTCCCAAGGACAATCCTGCAGGTCTCTTTGACTGCATCTCTACTCTTGCTACCTTCTTTGATGTGGTTCCTTTTCTATATTTAGTTGTGGAGAGTCTGTTCTTCCCATCTTTGGGACATTTTGTGGTTTATTTACACCGAGGTGGGTGTTATCTAGTTGTATCTGTGGGACACGGTGAGCTTGGTATCCTCCTACTCCATTATCTTCCCTGGAAGTCTGACATTTTTGTCTTTTAAGTGGTGTACTTAGTCCATATACCTATTTTTTTTTTTGGTTAGTACACTTAACGTATCTAATCTTTTAACAAATTTTTATTTTTATTTTTTTAAAAGATTTTATTTATTTATTTATTTTTAAAAATTTCATTTATTTATTTGACAGAGAGAGACAGCCAGTGAGAGAAGGAACACAAGCAGGGGGAGTGGGAGAGGAAGAAGCAGGCTCATAGTGGAGGAGCCTGATATGGGACTCGATCCCATAATGTCAGGATCACGCCCTGAGCTGAAGGCAAACACTTAACCGCTGTGCCACCCAGGCGCCCATCTTTTAACAAATTTTTAAGTGTACAACATAGTATCGTTAACTATACATACTATGTTATACAGCACATATCCAGAACTTTTTATCTTACTCCATTTACATTTAATGTAATTATTTTACATTTGGATTTAAATCTAACATTTCATTTTTTATTTATTTGTCCCACATTTTTGCTCTTTATTTTCCCTTCTTTCTATCCTTTGTATTAATCAATCATTTTAATGATATTTCTCCCTCTATTGTCTTATTAATTATACGTTCTTTTATTATTCTTTTGTGGTTTTTCTAGAAATTACAACATAATCCTTTGATTTATTACCGTTTAGGACAAATTGATATTTCTGTCATTCCCCAGACAATGCAATCACCTTTTGCTCTAATTCCACTTATTCAACCCACCTTTATTACTATAAATTCTATTTTTCATAAATTTTTTATTTTATTTTAAGCTCAACAGATTATTATGTACAAATGCCTAATATTTATATTCTGTACCCACATATTTGCTATTTTTGATGCTCTTTATTTCATTTTGCATTAACTCTATCACATTGTGTCATTTCCTCCTACCTGAAGAATCTCCAGTTTTATTTATTTTACTGCTTCTACTGACAATGAAATTCTCACACTCTTTGTTTGCTGTATTTAACTCCTAAATTGGCAGCAGTTTTTCTTTCAGAAATTTAAAAATATCATTCCATTGTCTTTTGGCTTCTATAACTCATTTGCTCTTTATGTCAGGTTATAGGTTAGGACTACCCATGTACCAAAGGAATATACACAAAATCATTTATAATGTAAAAAAATAATGTTCTATTTATGAGGATAACTACTCAGACATTTTACTATATTTGAATTTCCAATAATTTGAGACTGAGGCCACATCTATATAAAGCAAACATGTTATGATATTTGGCTAAATTGTCCCTTGTTTCACTGTTCCTTGATTACCTCTTCTGGTGTACTCCAAAATGAGATGCTTTTACAAGGCAATCCACTGGAGTGTGGAAATAAGATTTAAAACTTCAATTTATGTTTTATTTCTTCTTTCAATATGTTTTATCTTAATGTATAATGTATAGGGTATATTATTACAAAAGAACATGAATTATACACACACATATTGAGTTATTATCAAGGAAGGTTGGAAAACAGTATTTTAGGCTGTAGGGGAAAAAAGTCAAAATCAATGCAGGTACAAAATCTTCTCCCAACTATGAAAGCAGCAATCCAGTCAGCATGTCAAACCTCCAATCTGTTAAATTACCAAGAACCCAGGCCATAATATCATCTAGCTATTGAATAAACAAGGTTTCAACACAAACAAATAGATCACTGATCAACTGCCTTTTAGAAAAACAAAACCAAGCTTAAATTATTTCAGAAAACTATGACGTTTCTGGATCTTTTATTTTATTTTATTTTATTTAAATTTTATTTTATTATATTATGTTAATCACCATACAGTACATCCCCAGATTCTGATGCAAAGTTTGATG
>NC_048238.1:61179421-61230331 GCF_002007445.2 Ailuropoda melanoleuca
TCACACCATACACAAAAATAAACTCCAAATGGATGAAAGACCTCAATGTGAGACAGGAATCCATCAAAACTATGACGTTTCTTTTAAAGATCATTTAGATGAGTGGTTCTTGACCATAGGTAAGTATCCAAATCATCTAGCAGTTTTATTTTTGTTTTAAAGATTTTATTTATTTATTTAGTTATTTGAGAGTGAGTGGATGGGAGGGAGAGTGAAGCACACTCCTGCTGGGTGCAAACCCTATCCCGAGGCCTCAAGATCATTACTGCTAGATCATGACTTGAGCCAAAACCAAATGTTGGATGTTTAACCAACTGTGTCACCCAGCTACCCCACCTAGGAGAGTTTTAAAATACAGACTTCATTAAGCCACACCCAGAGATTCTGTTTCAAGGGTCTAGGAGAATTTGCCAGGCATGTTCACATTTATTTATTTACTTATTTATTTTTATTTTTGATGTTCACATCTAGTTAAAAAACACTGGATTAGATTTTTTTAATTAATTGGTGTATCCAAAATATTTCCTAAGTAAGTCAGTAGTAATTTAATGGTGAGTATGGGCTGGGCTTTGTGCTGGATACTAGAGATTTACTTCGGAAATGAACATAGATTTGACACGAATATAAATACAAGTTAAATAAGTAGTTACTTATAAAAATAAAAGGAAAAGTTGCATTTACTAAAATGATAATTTAAGTCAGTAAAAAATCAAGCTCAGGATGTATGTGTATATAAGTACAATTTTGGAATTAGCAAGGGTCACAACTCACTGTCTCTGATATCTAATAATGTAAAAATTTTAAAACAAATTACACCATATGTATCCTCAGTAAACACCATGATTATTGCCAAATTCAATGGGTACTTTTTGAATGGAAAATATTATAGAGCAATTTTCCTGTGTGTACAAACAATTCAAAATCCAGATCAACACTTATCTGTGCCCCTTTCAGATATCATTATCAGTTTTAATTTAAGTTCTGAGAACATTAAAAAGTTGTCATGTTTTTTTCTCCAAAATTTATTTAATACATTTAGAAAATAGGTGAGTTTCTACTTGTTTAGACATTTTCACTAGAGAACTGGGGGGGGGGCTTGTTTGACTTATTGTTCTATAGATATTTTATTAATTTTAGATTTTGTCAAATTTATGTCTTTATTTCAGCTTTTGATCCATGGTTTATTTTTCTTCAAGTTTCTGGTGAAAAATATGCTTTTGTTTTTTATAATTTCATTTAGGGGTGGGAAGCTGTGATGTGAATTATAGGTAGACATTTTCAGAAAATAGAGGTCAGGGAATGCATAAGATTTCTCAGAGTGATGGTTGCAGTCCAAAATGGTGATGTAGGAACATTCTGAAGTCACCTCCTTCATGGAAAACACAAAATTACACCTATTGATAGAACAATTCCTCCTGAAGAAAAACTAAGGGCTGATTGAACAGTTTCCACACAATCAAAGATAGAGAATGGCAAAGAGGACAGCAGGAAAAATGGACACACAGTAAAAATGGGAACCCCCACCCCTGATGCTGTGTACAGCAGTGGGGAAGGATAGTACTGAGGGACAAAGAAGAGATTCCTCTGCTCTTGGTCACAGAAAAAGAAAAAGCCATGCTTTAAAAGAGCAACTAGTAGGTTGTCTTTTAGTTTTGTTGAATGGGAGAAGATATTCAGAAATGACATATCAGATAAAAGGCTAGTATCCAAAATCTATACAGAACTTATCAAACTCAACACCCAAAAACCAAAAATCCAGTCAAGAAATGGTCAGAAGACATGAACAGACATTTCTCTCCAAAGAAGACATGCAAATGGCTAACAGACACCTGAAAAACTGCTGAACATCACTCAGCATCAAGGAAATACAAATCAAAATCACAATGAGATACCACCTCACACTGGTCAGAATGGCTACAATTAGCAACTTAGGAAACAGCAGATGTTGGGGAGGATGTAGAGAAGTTGAACACTCTTCACTGTTCATGGGAATGCAACCTGGTGAAGCCCCTGTGGAAAACAGTATGGAGTTTCCTCAAAAAGTTAAAAAGAGAACTACCATAGGACCCAGCAATTGCAATACTAGGTATTTATCCAAAGGATACAAAAACTGTGATTCAAAGGGGCACCTGCACCCCAATGTTTATAGCAGCAATATCCACAATAGTGAAAATATGGGAAAACCCCAGATCTCCATTGGCAGATGAATGGATAAAGAACAGGCGGTCTGTATATATAATAGAATATTACCCAGCCATCAAAAAGAATGAAATCTTGCCATTTGCAATGATGTGGGTGTAATTAGAGGGTATTATGCTAAGCAAAATAAATTAGTTATAGTAAGACAAATACCATATGATTTTTCTCATGTGTGGAATTTAAGAAACAAAACAGATGAACATAAGAGAAGGGAAGAAAAGACAAAATAAGATAAGAAGAATGAAAGAGGAAAACCATGAGACTCTTAATTACAGGGAGCAAACAGGGTTGCTGGAGGGGAGGTGGGTGGGAGGATGCAGTAATTGGGTGATGGGCATTAAGGAGGGCACTTGATACCATGAGCACTGGGTGTTATATGCAACTGATGAATCACTAAATTCTACCCCTGAAACTAATAATACTGTATGTTAACTAAATTGAATTTAAATTAAAAAAAATCAGTAGTATCTAGAACTGCTAAAAAGGAAAAAAGAAGAGCAACTAGTATATAAAAGAGACAACACTAGAACTCCACCAAATGGCAAAGGAGCTGTAGGAATATTCTCCAGGTCAGACGGACTGGGAAAAACACAGTTCATTTTTCCACTCCACCTTAAAAGCCCACACCAGGGAAAGGTACAGACACCATAACTTTTCGGTACAGTTGTCACAGCAAGCTTGTAACCTCAGTGAGCTCAGGGTCCACAAACCTACAACACATTCAGTTGAGCTGGGGCACAGGAAAAAAGCTGCTTTTTAAAAGGGCCCACAGAAGCTGTGGAAATGCTCTCTCACTTTCCACCTTATTCCAAGACTGGAATAAGGTCCAGTCCCACACAGTGAGCTTACAACCTCAGCTGGCTCAGAGTACACAAGCCCACACAGCCCTAGTCATGCTGGGGAATGGAAAATAAGCCATGGGTTGGTTGGTTGGTTTGTTTTTATGGTCTTGTTTTCTTTTCATTTTGTTCTTTTTCTTTCTTTTTTTCTTTTTTGTTTTTAAGATTTTATTTATTTATTCGACAGAGATAGAGACAGTCAGCGAGAGAGGGAACACAAGCAGGGGAGCGGGAGAGGAAGAGGCAGGCTCATAGCGGAAGAGCCTGATGTGGGGCTCGATCCCGTAATGCCGGGATCACGTCCTGAGCTGAAAGCGGACACCCAACCGCTGTGCCACCCAGGCGCCCCTTTTTTCTTTTTTTTATTATTTTGTTTATATTATATTTATATTTTATATTTTATTGATATTTACATTTTCTTATTTATTATTTATTATTTTATTTTGTTTTATTTCTTTTTTCTTTTATTATTATTTTTTCCTTCTTTAAGAAGATGCAGTTCAGGGGTGCCTGGGTGGCTCAGTCATTAAGCGTCTGCCTTCAGCTCAGGGCGTGAAGCTGGAGTTCTGAGATCAAGCCCCACATCAGGCTCCTCCACTGGGAGCCTGCTTCTTCCTCTCCCACTCCCCCTGCCTGTGTTCCCTCTGTTGCTGGCTGTCTCTCTCTCTAACAAATAAATAAAATCTTTAAAAAAAAAAGAAGCTGCAGTTCAAATGAGCAACTATAAAAGAAGAGTCAGCCTGAGAACTTTGGATGAACATATACAGTTTACACTCCACTTTACTTTGAAAGCACAGACCAGTGCAGTCTGAGCACCCTAACTGGCCTGCCACCTCAATGAGTCCTGGGCCTCTAGCCCATACCAAGCCATCCCACAGGGTGGCCAAAAGGTAGTGTACACCAGGACACTGCTGCTTAGTGCCCACCAGAGCCCAAGTCTTTGTACCAAGGTGACACAGGTGCAAAGCAGCCCAGAACACTCCCAGATGTTTTGCTATGGCACCCTTGGTGTAGAGTGCTCCAAAACATGTTGGCTGACATACGCTTGAGATGCAGCTGTCCTCTGAGGGTGCTCCTGACATGAAGGATCCCAGGAACTGCAGGCCCATGCATGCATCGGCTTCAGACACCCCACCTGGGCCCATGCTATGTGGAGCACCCCAGAGCACTACCATCCATTCCAGGCTTGGCTCCACCCACCTGGCCAAGGCACCACTGTGCTGAGTACCTTAAGACACCCTCATTTGCACCCAGTTCAGCTTCAGCAATTTTGCCAGATCACCCTCAGTGTGGAAAGCCAGGACACCCAGGACTGTACCTGATTCAGGTTCAGCTGTCCTGCCAGGACACATTTTTCATGGAGAACCCCAGGATCACAACAACCCATGCCCATTTTAGCTTTAACAGCCCTCCCAAGATGCCCTCGACACCAAGCATCCCAAGACCTCTCACCCTGTACCTCATTTCAGCTCCAGCCACTCCTCAGGGCACCCTCTGTTCAGAGAATTCAGGAACAACTTGGTTTACATCCACATCTGCTTCAGTTATCCTGCCAAGGTGCCTTCTGTGTGTAGAGATCCAGGTGCCTCTAGCTTGTACCCACTTTAGTTTTAGCTATCCTGCCAGGGCACTTTTTTCATGGAGAGATCAGGAACATCCTGACTATATACTACATCAGTTCCAGCTACCCTGTCAAAACACCTCCTACACAAAGAGCCCCAGAACACTGTGATTTACACCTATTTCAGCTTTAGTTGTTCTGCTAGTGTTCCTTCACTGCACAGAATGATGTGAAAACCCTGCCTGCACCCATTTCACTTTTAGTTGTCCTGACAGAATGTCCACTACATGGAAAGCCCCAAGACCCCAACCCACGCCAACCTTAGCTCTAGCCAGGCGGGAAAAGTCACCAACCACATAGTCTATATAGGGAACAGCCCTTCACAAGACTGTTACTTCAGTTTAGAAGAAGTACCTGTTCTGCCTAATCCATAGAAATAAGCACAGAAAGTCAAGAAAATGGAATTCTCCAAAAAAAAAATACAACAAAATGAAATAAAACAAAACAAAACCTCTGAAAGACAACTAAATGAATCAGGCATAAGCAATATGCCTGATAAAGTATTTAAAGTAAAGATTATAAAAATAATGGGCTGGAGAAAAGAGTGGAAGGACTCAGTGAGACCTTCAATTAAGACAGACCAAAAAATATAAGAAAGAAACAATCAGGGGCACCTGGGTGGCACAGTGGTTGGTCGTCTGCCTTCGACTCAGGGCATGATCCCGTTGTTATGGGATCGAGCCCCACATCAGGCTCCTCCGCTGTGAGCCTGCTTCTTCCTCTCCCTCTCTCCCTGCTTGTGTTCCCTCTCTCGCTGGCTGTCTCTATCTCTGTTGAATAAATAAATAAAATCTTAAAAAAAGAAAGAAGCAATCATATTTAAAGAATATGATAACTGAAATTTAAAAAAAAACACACACACTAGATGGAATCAGCAGCATATCAGCAGACATAGAAGAATGTATCAATGATCTGGAAGTCAGGGTAATGTAAAACCCTCAAACTAAATGACAAAAAGAGAAAGAAAAATGAAATTTGAGGATAGGTTAAAAGATCTCTTGGACAACATCAAGGGAACAAATACTCACATTATAGAAGCCCCAGAAGAAGAGAGAGAAAAGGATAGAAAAATATTTGAAAAAAATAATACTGAAAAATTCTTTAACACAGGGAAAGAAATACACATCCAAGTCCAAGAAGCACTGAGACTTCCACACAAGATGAACCTAAAGATGTCCACACCATGACAAAAATAATTAAAATGTCAAAAGTTAAAGATAGAGAACTTTAAAGCAGTAAGAGAGAAACAAAAAGTTACCTACAAGGGAAATCATATAAGATTTCAGCAGAATCTTTGCAGGCCAGAAGGGAATGAATTGGTATATTCAAAATGCTGAAAGGAAATACCTACAACCAAGGATAAGGATAGATCATCTGGGCAGAAAATCAAAAAAGAAACAATGTCTTTGAATGACACATTGAACAAGATCAACATAAGAGGTATATAGAGAGAATTCCATCCAAAAATAATAGAATACTCCTTCTTTTCACGTTTGCATGGAATGTTCTCCAGAATAGGCCATATGTTTGGACACAAAACCAACCTCAATAAATTTAAGAAGGTTGAAATCATACCATGCATCTTTTCCAATCACTACAGTATGAAACTAGAAATTTATCACAAGAAAAAAAGACTAGAATAGACCACAAACCTGAACACATGGAGACTAAGCAACATGACACTAAAGAACCAATGAATTAATCAAGCAGTCAAAGAAGAAATAAAAAATAAAGGGATACAAATGAAAATGAAAACACAAAATCTTTGGGACACAGTGAAATCACTACTAAGTAGAAAATATATTGGGATACAGGCCTATCTGAACAAACAAAAAAAAAGCTCACATGAACAATTTAACTTTACATATAAAGGAAGTAGGAAAACCACAACAAAAAATCCCAAGGTGAGTGAAAGGAAGGAAATAATAATGGTCAGAGGAAATAAATGGCATAGAAACTAAAAAAACAGGGGCGCCTGGATGGCGCAGTCATTGGGCATCTTCCTTCAGATCCCGTCATTCTGGGATTGAGCCCCACATCAGGCTCTTCCACTGGGAGCCTGCTTCTTCCTCTCCTACTCCCCCTGCTTGTGTTACCTCTCTCGCTGGCTGTCTCTGTCAAATAAATAAAATCTTAAAAAAAAAGAAACTAAAAAACAACAGAAAAAAATCAATGAAACCGAGAGCTGGTTCATTGTAAAGATAAACAAAATTGATAAATTCTTAACCAGACTCATCAAGAAAAAAAGAGAAAGGACCCAAATAAATAAAATAAGAAATGAGAGAGAAGTAACAATGACACAAGAGAAATACAAATTATAATTGAATACTACAAAATTTTACATATCAACAAATTAGACAACCTAGAAGACATGGATAAATTCCTAGAAACAATCTTTGAAACCTGAATCAGGAAGAAATAGAAAATCTGAACAAACTAATTACTAGTAATGAAATTCAGTCAGTAATTAAAAAAAAAACTACCAAAAAATAAAAGTCCCAGGCCAGATGGTTTCACAGGTGAATTATACCAAAACTTTGAACAAGATTTAATACATGCTCTCCTCAAAATATTCTAAAAAAAAAAAACAGAAAAAGGAGGAAAACAGCCAAATGCATTCTACCAGGCTAGAACTACACTGATACCAAAATCAAAGATACTTAATAAAAGAAAACTACAGGTCTATTTACCTAGTGAGCACAAAAGCAAAAATTCCCACCAAAATCTTAGAAAACTGCATACAATGATACATTAAAAAATCATTCACCACAATGAAATGGGACTTATTTTGGATATGCAAGGGTGGTTCAATATTTGTAAATCAATCAACATAATACATCAACAAAACAAAGGAAAAAATCATATGATCATTTCAATAGATGCAAAAAATAGCATTTCACAAAGTATGACCTGCATTCATGATAAAAACTCTCAACAAATTGGGTTTAGAGGGAACATATCTCAACATAATAAAAACCATATGTGAAAAATGCACAGCTAAAATCATAATGAAAGGTGAAAACTAACAGCTTTTGCTCTATGATCAGAAATAAGACATAGATGTCTACCCTTGCTACTTTTATTTAGCATAGTATTGAAGTGTTATACACAACAATCAGACAAGAAAAAGAAATAAGAGGCATTCACATTGATAAAGACATTAAACTGTCACTATTTGGAAATGACATGAATATAGAATAAAAATCTAAAAGACCCCATCAAAAAACTACTAGAACTGATAAATGTATTCAGTAAAGTTGGAGAATACAAAATTAATACCCCAAAGTCAGTAGCATTTTAAACACTAATAACAAAGTAGTAGGAAGAGATATTAAGAAAAAACATAACTTACAATTTCACCCAAAATTATAAAATATCTAAGAATAAACTAAATCAATGAGGTGAAAGACTATACTCTGAAATCTATAAAACATTGATGAAAATTAATGATGATGACACAAACAAATGGGAAGATATTTTATGCTAATGGATGGAAGGACCAATATGGTTAAAATGTCAACACTATCCAAAGCAATCTACAGATTAAGGATATCCCTATCAAAATGCCAAGATTTTCCACAGTACTAGAAGAAATAATACTAACATTTGTATGAAACTATAAAAGACTCCAAATAGCCAAAGAAATCTTGAGAAAAAAATAATAAAGCTAGAGACATCACAATTCCAGATTTCAAGATACACCATAAATCTTTAGTAATCAAAACAATATGGTATTGACACAAAACAAGATATATATCAATGGAAAAATATAGAGCCCAGAAATAACCAAAAAAGGCAGAAATATACAATAGGAAAAAGGCTGTCTCTTCAATAAATAGTGCTGGAAAAACTGGACAGCTAAATGTAAAAGAATGTAACTGGACCACCTAGTAACAGCAAACACAAAAACAAATTCATAATGGATTAAAAACCTTAATGTGAAACCATAAAAATCCTAGAAGAAAACACAGGCAATAATTTCTCTGACATCAATAACAAAATTTTTCTATATATGTTCCCTAAGTCAAGATTAGATAGATAGATGATAGATGATGATAGATATATAGATGATAGATTGATAGATAGATGATAGATAGATAGATGATAGATAAATAGATGATAGATAGATGATAGATAGATAGATAGATGATAGACAGATGATAGATAGATAGATAGATAGATAGATGATAGATAGATAGATGATAGACAGATAGAGATACTATACACACACACACACACACACACACACACACACACAGTGGAATATTATGCAACCAAAAGAAGGATGAGATCTTGCTATTTTAGAAAGCATGGATGGGTGTTGAGGGTGTTTTGCTAAGTGAGATATGTCAGGCTGAGATAGTCAAATACCATATAATTTCACTTATAAGTTTAAGCACAGAAAATAAACTCACAAAGAGCAGAATCAGACCTATAAATGCAGGGAACTGATAGTTGACAGTCATGGGAATAAAAGGCATAGCATAAGGATAATAGTTATATTGTAACAACAATGTATTGGGGCAGATGAGGGCTACACTTATGAACACAACATAATGTATAAACTCGTGAAATCACTATGTTGTACAATTGAAATTAATGTAACATTGCATTAACTGCACTAAAAAATTCCTCAAAGTGTTACAATTGACGTTTTATTAACATTATTAGAATTATTATTATTAGCCATGGTACAAATTTATTTTTGTTATATGTTCATCAATGTTTATAATGCAAACTCTGCTTTTTTATTACAATATTGAATAATATATAGGAAATATATAGTATTTTGGCATGTTTTAAAATTTTTTACTTTTTTATTGAAGTATAGTTGACATACAATATTATATTAGTTTCAGGTATAGAACATAGTGATTCTATATATTCTACATATTATGCAGTGTTCACTACAGTAAGTTCAATTATCATCTGTCAGTATACTACAATTATTAAAGTATTATTGACTATATTCCTTGTGCTATACATTTCATTCCTGTTATTTATTTTATAATGGAAATTTTGTACCTCTTAATCCTCTTTACCTATTTTGTTCATCCTGCCACCCTTTCCCCCTCTGGAAACCACCACCTTGTTCTCTGCACTTGAGAGTATTTCTATTTTTGTTTATATATTCATTGTTTTTTTCTTGATTGCACATATATGTAAAATTATATAGCATTTTTAAATTTCTTTATCTGATTTATTTTCCTTTGCATAATACCCTCTAGGTCCATCCATGTTGCTACAAATAAGATTTAATTCTTTTTTATTTGAGTAATATTCCATTATATATACACTATATTTTCTTTAGCCATTCATCTATAGATGGACAATTGGGCTGCTTCCATATCTTAGCTATTATAAATAATGCTGCAGTAAACATAGTGGTTACTATATCTTTTTTACTTAATGTTTTTGTTCTCCTCAAGTAAATCCCCAAAAGTGGAATTATTGCATCATATGGCACTTCTATTTTTAGTTTTTGGAGGAACCTCTATGCTGTTTTCCACAGTAATTGCAGCATTTTACATTCCTACCAACAGTGTTCAAGTGTTTCCTTTTTCCACATCCTCACAAACACTTATTTTTTATCTTTTTGATACCAGGCATTCTTACTGGTATATTATATTGTGTTATGTTATATTATATTATATTATATTATAAATTATATTATATTATGTCATATCATACCATATTATAAATTATATTATTATTGACATATTACTATTATTAGTTATTATTAACTATAGCACAAATTTAATTGAAGCTTTTTCTTAACAGGCAAGAAGTAAACATCAGAACAAATGATAATTCCATATCAAGTGAGAATTGAGTCTTTAAAGTTCAATATTATTTAGATTATATTTAAAATTATTTTAGGGACAAATTATTAGTATCTTCAATTCAATGTTGTAAAGCATAAAGTACCCTGATTTTTTCTTAATATTTAAAAGAACCTATATGTATGTGGATATGTGCATGTGTATTGGAATGTGTGTGCTTAAAATATTCCTGACCTTGATGTGGGTTTGTACTAGCTACTTTAAAGGAAATAGTTTGTTCTTCCTCATTATAAAAAACCAACCTTAATTGCATAAGTTTTCCTTTTGTTTAAAATCCATAATTATAAAACCCAATGTAGAGAAAAAATAGTCAAAATGATGAAAGTGGACTTTTCATTCTGTTGAACAAATACAATTTAAGGAAAGTTCTCCTTATATATTGAGCTGATATCTGCCTGCACTGATACACAGTTTACCCACTGGGTCTAGTCCTCCTCTTAGGAAACACATAGAATTCTCTAACATTGTGATTAAGAGCATGGACTCTGAGCCAAACTATCTGTCTTTGAATCTCAGCTTTTTCACTTTATGATTTTTGGCAAGCAATTTAACTTCTCCCAGTGCTTCATTTTTGTACATCTATAAAATGGAAGCAATTATAAATCATATCTAATTCAAAGGGTTGTGATAATTAAATGTGTTTAAAACAGTCTGACAAAGCTTAAGCACTATATGTGTTAGCAGTTACAGTTATTCTGTTATTACTATCGCTACTACACTTTCATATAACAGTTCTTTAAATATTTGAATGTAGTCATCACATCTCTCATTAGTCTCCTTATCTCCAGGATAACTATTCTGAGTTACCTCGTCATTTCTTCTTTCCATGTTAGAGCTTCTGCATAGTTTGATCACTTTATTCTGGATACCCTCAAGGGTGTATATGCCATTCTTTAGGGTTCCCTGAACTAAAATCAGGATTTGGGTTTCTAGCCCTAATTTCTGTGGCTTGGAAGTCACTGAGGTCAGAGGAGCACTAAAATAAATGATTAGATTTAATCAATATAAACTTCATTGACTACTTTATGCTCTGCATTGTGCTATTATGGAGATTATAGAAGATATATTGTTTGCAACAGAACCTAGATGACATAAAGAAAAACCAAAATGGAGAAGATGATGGAGATGTTGGAAAGGAAACATCAAACCTTTCTCTATTTTCCATTCCTACTGTTTGTATTATTTTAACTACTATGACTTAGGTGAAAATTGGGAAACTAGTTTAATCTAGAAAATAAAGTTATAAATGTAATTTTACACATAATTTAGTACTAAATGGAGAGATCAGCTTTTATTTTCCCTAATTGATATGCAAAAAAACTATAGACTTAAGAGAGAAGAGCTATATTTTAAGTTGTGACTTATCTTAAACAATATATTTCTTACTCAAGCATATTTCAGTGCTGATGAAAATCTGTTAACTGCAAATTGTTCATTGTCCTCACTCATTTTAGTCAATGAATCAAGCAGAAGATTATGGAATCAAGATTACTTTACTTTGACATTTCCCAAACCACTCCAGCCAGGTAGAAAAAAGAGATCAAGACCTTCAGAATCACAAATCTCAGTTCCTGTAAGTATTGAAATTTCATTTTTAACTAAATCTAAGTTTATATAATATACAAATACAAATTTAAAATATGTAATTTGAATCTTGCTTCCTTTTGGAAGCAGATATTTTTAAATTTATAATTCCCTGTACAACAGATTATCTCCATCTGTTTCAGATAAACTTTTATTTATACATAATTCTCCTTTTCAAAGGGATTATAAAGCTAGTAAGCTTTGTAAGCTATAGAACCTAATGCTGCAACTAGTGGGATCTCTCAGGAAATATTTACCAGCTGCAAAAACATCTAAACTGAATCTTAGAATATAAGCCAATGCTGATGAGGTTTCAGGGCCTCTCTGTTTTCTTTTTTTTTATTTTTTTATTTTTTTTTAATTTTATCTTATTATATTATGTTAATCACCATACAGTACATCCCCAGATTCCGATGTAAAGTTTGATGCTTCATTAGTTGCGTATAACACCCAGTGCACCATGCAATACGTGCCCTCCTTACTACCCATCACCAGTCTATCCCATTCCCCCACCCCCTCCCCTCTGAAGTCTTCAGTTTGTTTCTCATAGTCCATAGTCTCTCCATGTTTCATTCCCCCTTCTGATTACCCCCCTTTTCTTTATCCCTTTCTTCCCCTACCGATCATCCTAGTTCTTATGAGGGCCTCTCTGTTTTCTTTAATCTGGCACTCAGGATACTAGATACTGGGACATTCAAGCTTTCTACCTCTTTCATAAAGTGCCATTATCTTATTAATATGGAAAAACTAGCTTACAAATAGAGAAGATGATGGAGATGTTTGAAAGGAAACATCAAATCTTTCTCTATTTTCCATTCCTATTCTTTGTATTATTTTAACTACACTGATTTAAGTGAAATCTGATGTCACCCATGGTAATATCAAAATGTGTTTTAAAAGCATCACCCAAAGCAGAGTTACAGTCAATGCATTTATTCAAGTGTCATTCATTACATCTGTAGTGATCCAACTTTCATGCTTCTCTTCATGGCCCCCCTTTAATTCCGTATGACCATTTCATTGACTGGTGATATATCTACTGAATAGTTAAAAGACTATAAAAGATAAATGCAAAATTAGTGTATGAGTCTACTTGGAGAACCAGATTTGACAGATTTGGGGTTGAGACTTAAAAAGATTACACTACCGTTGCACAAATTAATAGGATCAGATATTTGTTTCATTTTATGTCCTTGTTTTGGAAAATAATTCACACCAGGGCTCTCAGGTTCTTCATTTGATCAGGGATGTTGAAAGCAGGAGGAAAAATCAGACTAGGGCCTGAGGTCTACAGTTATCACAAGAATTGTCATGACAAACTACAAGGGCATCAGTTTATTTCTGAGCTAATGTGGGGATGAGAGGTGCACAAAATGTTTCAAAAGATCTCTCCCATATAAGAATTGAAAAGGAACCCACTATCAATGGTGAGGATGGGCCCTTAAATGCCATGGATCACTGTGAGCTTCCTCCAATCTTTATAAATCATTGAGAAAATCCTAAGGTTTAAAGTCATTTGGTTTCTAATATGGAGTTATCTCACATACACAATACACACAGAATGTTGAAACTATTTTTTTCCATTTTAATTAGATGGTTAATGAGAAACTAGACAATTTTCATGTTTCAATATTAAAAAGATATAACTTATTTTAAAATGTTTATCATTATTCTAACTAATTTTTTCAGAGACATGACAAAAGAAAATTAGAGGAAGTTTGGAAGCCAGCTCATATAAGGATAAGGCATTCTTTAAAAAAATTTTCCCAAAGGCCATCTGTTTACTTAACTGTCAGGAGACAGGCTCCATTCAGAAATCCTTATACTCTTAAAGCCCATCCTGAAAATGGAGAACGTAAAAAGCCCAAAGATGACAAAAAAGGAAGAACTTTGCAGAGAATTTCCAAGAAAAGCAAAGGCCTACATGAAACAACTACAGAATCTAAAATGGTAAATGATGAGAAACCTAAAAGAGGAAATAAAGAAGATAAAACTCCATCAAAGTTATCACATAAAAGTGAGCTATCTAAGGATTCAAAGTACAAATTAGAAATAAATCCAGAATCCAATGATTTTAAGGCAGTCTCAATGTATCCAAAAAAAGATAAGAAAGATTCAAAGATTTCCAAGGAGACATATAATGAATTCATATGTGCAAAGAAGGATTCAAAGGGCTCAATGAAAAATTCTGATACCAAATCACAGACTTGCTCAAAAAATATTTCAAATATGGATTTCATACTGTATTTAGAGGAGTCCATTGCTGAATCCACAAAATGTGAAATGTGGTTAAAGAATTACTCTCAGAATAATTCAAAGAAGCCTTCGAAGAAGGACACAAAAAAGGATGCAAAGAAAACCTCTGATGCTGAGTCTGTAGACTCAAAAGATGCAAAGAAAGATAAGAAAGGTGTAAAAAAAGACAACAAGAAGAAGGATGCAAAGAAAGACACAGAGTCTACTGATGCAGAATCTGTAGACTCAAAGGATGCAAAGAAAGATTCAAAGAAGGCTAAGAAAGGCTCAAAGAAAAATGACAAGAAAAAGGATACAAAGAAGGATGCAGTGGCTACTGATGCTGAAACAGAGTCTGAATTGGAGACAAAGAATTTGAAAAAATTTGAAAAGAAGGATAAGAAAGATTCAAAAAAATATAACAAAAAAAAGGATGCCAAGAAGGATGTAGTGTCTACTGACACTGATTCTGAATCTGAATGGGATTCAACAAAGGGCAAAAATAATGAAAAAAAGGATAAGAGAAATTCAAAGAAAGATGACAAAAATAAGTTTGCAATGAAATCTGAAGAGTCTACTGAAACCGAATCTGATTGGGAATCAAAGAAGGATAAGTACAATTCAAAGAAGACTAAGAAAGATTCAAAGAAAGATGCCAAGAAACAGGATGCAAAGAAGGGCATAGAGTCTACTGATGCAGAATCTGATGAATCTTCCAAGAAAGACTCAAAGAAGCCTGAGACATTCAAAAGCTCAGATGCTGAATCTGAAGAGTCACTATATAAACTTGGCACTAAAAAGAGAGTTGCTGATGAATCAGATGCCACATCTACAGATTCAAAGAAGAAAGCACTGGAACTGAAGAGAGAATTCAAAACGGCATCCAAAAAGACCACATTCAAAGAAAAAGGGAAAAAAACAGGTACAGGTAGAGTCCCTCCATCAAGAGAAAGACCACCACTACCTCCATGTGAGCCTTTGCTACCATCACCCAAGTTCAAACGTCTCTGTCGGTGTCAGATGCCTCCTGCACCTCAAAAACCAAGATATGCTCCTTTGGTATGTTTACTGTGTTTTATTTTAGAAAAAAATGGACAAAAAATGAAAAATATTTTGAAAGGTTGAATTTATATTTTCCTTAAGAGTAGTTCAACTTTACTGGAATATTGACAAGTGAGGGACTAACAGATAAGAAAGAATATTTCAAAAGGACCCAAAAGAGTTGAAAAACAAATGTCAAAAAGCTAAGAATAATATTTAGACTGAAGCAGAGAACTGACTTGTGACTTGAGAAAACATTTGAAATTACATGTAAAGAGAATACAATTACAAAAGTGGTTAAATGTTCTTAAGGAATAAAAAAAACGAAAATTGACTAAAACTTCTATAGAGGCAGATTTTAATGAGATAGAAAGACATTTCCTAAGAAGTTGCTAAATATAGTAAAAACTCAACCAAAACCCAGACATAGCACAGTAAAAACATAACATATAAGGATTCAAATATGCAAATTAAATGATTTAATCTATATCTGAACTAAACTTTATAAGTCATCATTCTTATTGATAATCAGGGAAATAAATTAACTTACCAGGGGTAACTAGATCCCTTCTGGTTTATAACAATCAGGTTAATTTGCTCTCTTTGGGGGTAAATGCTCTGTAAATTTAGTTTCTTTTCTTTTCTCCAGAAGATCTCTTTCATCCCCTTTCCTCCAAAATCTGACTATAAGGGAAGCTTAAGTAGACATCTCAATTTGAATGTAGGGGTTCCTGCTCCCCATGTTCTCTCCCCTTGCTGGTTCTCTCTGATCTTTGGTTGAGACATAATTCATTTGCATGGCTTCTGGGCATCAACCTGTGTGTCCTCTGCTTTCACACAGTGTTTACTGTCGGTTCTCAGCATGACAGGGCTGATGCCTTGTGTTCTGCTAAATTCAGAGCTTCTTTAGATATTGCTGAGTCTTAACCTTGAGCTTGTCATGTTAACTAAATTTCTCCCTTCCTCCACTTCCTCCCTGTTCTCCTATGCTTATTTCCTCTCAGTGAGCTTCAACTTCCTCTTCTAGTCTCATGGGGATCTCCCTTTACTTTTTATTCTGAGTTTTTCTATCCTTGGTTTATAATAAAATTTTATGTGTATCTCCATTTTCCTCCTCATATATTTTCCTATTTTTATTTAGATATCTTTTTTTCACTTCTGTCAAAAAGTCTGGACTTTAAGTCCATTTTTCTCCAAGCAGACTCAAAAAGTCAGCTTTCAGACTCGAAGCTGATTAATGACTTCTTTGCTAAATGGTAAATCTTAGAGGCAAATCAATGGGTGAATGACCATTAGGGCAACAAGATTTACAAGAAATGAGAAGGTATTGGTGGATAAATTTTAAGGCAAATGAAAAGAGAGAACCCCAAGTAGCTGGATTATTTTCCATGAAAAGTGTTTATGAATAAGTAAAATACAAGAAAATGAATTGGGGGCATGGATTGATTTTAGTTGTAAAAGAAAAGCTTTCAGGGTATGTTATGGGCTTGTATACATTCAGACTAAAACTCTTTAATAAGCTTCGATATGCATAGCTACCATATAGTCAGGCTTTTCCCCTTTATCACTTTGCTGAGACTGCTGTTTTCAAGATTTGGCAAATACCTTCTTGTGGCCACATCCGTTGGTTTCTCCTTTCTCATCTTATTCTACAGTCCAACATCATTTAAAATAGCCTCTCTCTCTTTCTAAAAACATTTACTTTGCAAGATTTCTAGCACTCGACTATCCTTTATCTTCCTACTTACTGGTAGTTTTTCCACCTTTATTGTATCCCCTTCTTCCTCATCTTTGATGTTGCAAGGACCTATGACTTGGTTCCTGACCTTTTCGATCTACAACCCTCTGTTGGTAAATCCATCTAATCCCATGGCTATAAAGGTATTTAAAGATATGTTTTAATTATTTCAAAATTGATATGTCTAGTTCTGATCTTTCCACTGAAGTGCAAATTCTTACATCTAACCACCTACTTAAAATTTTCAGTGTGAATTCTACAAGGCATCTCCAAATTAACATAACATCTCTCAACCCATACCAAAATCTACACCTCCCATCTTTTCCATCTTAGTAAATAGTGCTACCATCCACCCACTTGATCTTTTAAAACCCAGATATCATCTGTGATTCCATGCATTTCCTCACTCCCCACATATGATCAATCAATAAAACTTCTCTAACTTTCCTCAAACATATATCCTGAATCAGTCCATATCTCTGCATCTCAACTACTACTACTTTTTTATAATAATTTTTATTATGTTATGTTAGTCACCATAGAGTACATCCCTAGTTTTTGATGTGAAGTTCCATGATTCATTAGTTGCATATACCACCCAGTGCACCATGCAATACATGCCCTCCTTAATACCCATCACTGGCCTATCCCAATCCCCCATCCCCTCCCCTCTGAAGCCCTCAGTTTGTTTCCCAGAGTCCACAGTCTCTCATGGTTCATCTCCCCCTCTGATTTCCCCCCTTCATTTTTCCCTTCCTTCTCCTGATGTTCGCCATGTTATTCCTTGTGTTCCACATATAAGTGAAAACAAATGATAATTGTCTTTCTTTGCTTGGCTTATTTCACGTAGCATGATGCCCTCCAGTTAGTTCCGTTCAGGTCGATGCTATGCTATTTTTAATATTTTTTTTAATTGAGTTGTACAAGTTCATTATATCTTTTGGATATCAACCCTGTATTGGATATATCATTTTCAGGTGTCTTCTTATATTCAGTAGGTTGCATATTTCTTTTGTTGATGGTTTCCTTCACTGTGGAAAATATTTTAGTTTGCTGTATTTTCATTTATTTTTTTATTTTTTGTCATTGCCTGAGGAAATACATCCAATAAAATATTGCTAAGATCAATGTGAAAGAGCTTAGTGTCTATGTTTTCATCTAGGAGTTTTATGGTTTCAGGCCTTACATTTAAGTACTTAATCAACTTTGAGTTTATTTTTGTATTTACTGTAAGAAGGTAGTCCACTTTTACAAAACTATTTATTAAAAAGTCTGTTTTTCCCCACACTATATGTTCTTGCCTCCTTTGTTGTAGATAAATTGATCATAGAAGCATAGGTTTATTTCTGGGCTATCTATTCTATTCTCTTGGCCTATACGATCTTTTTGTTCAGGTACCACATAGTTGTGATTGTTATCGTTTTGTAGGATAATTTAAAATCAGGTACATATGATACCTCCAGATTTATTCTTTTTCAAGATTGCTATGCCCATTCAGTATCTATTGTAGTTCCCTTCAAATTTTAGGATTATTTGTTGTAGTTCCAAAAAAAATGCCATTAGTATTTTATAAGTATTGCCTTGAAACTTTAGATTGCTTTGGGTAGAATGGATAATTTAATATTAATTTTTCCAGCCCATGAACAAAAAATATCTTTTATCTGTGTTGTCTTTAATTACTTTTATCAATGTTATAGCTTTCCAAGTATATTTCAGTTCTTTGGTTAAGCTTATTCCTGAGTATTTTCTTATTTTGATGTAACTATAAAAGGGATTATTTTCTTATGTTTTCTTTCTTTTGTTTTGTTTTGTATTGTTTTACTATGTTATGTTAGTCACCACATAGTACATCCTTAGTTTTTGATGTAGTGTTCCATGATTCATTCTTTGCGTGAAACACCCAGTGCTCCATGCAATATGTGCCCTCCTTAATACCCATTACAACCCTATCCCAATCCCCCACCCCATCCTCTCTGAAGCCCTCAGTTTGTTTCCCAGAGTCCATAGTCTCTCTTGGTTCATTGCCCCTTCTGTTTATCCCACTTCACTCTTCCCTTCCTTCTCCTATCGATCTTCCTGCTATTTCTTATGTTCCATAAGAGAGTGAAACCATATGATAATTGTCTTTCTCTGTTTGACTTATTTCACTTAGCATGATCTCCTCCAGTCCCATCCATGTTGCTGCAAATGTTGGGTAATCGTTCGTTCTGATGGCTGAGTAATATTCCATTGTATAAAGGGATCACATCTTTATCTATTTGTCTGTTGAAGGGCATCTCGGCTCCTTCCACAATTTAGCTATTGTGTACAATGCTGCTATGAACATTGGGGTGCATATGGCCCTTCTCTTCACTACGTCTGTATCTTTGGGGTAAACCCCCAGTAGTGTGATGGCTGGGTCATAGGGTAGCTCTATTTTTAACTTTTTGAGGGACCTCCACACTGTTTTCCATAGTGGCCGTACCAACTTGCGTTCCCACCAACAGGGTAAGAGGGTTACCCTTTCTCCACATCCTCTCCAACATTTGTTGTTTCTTGCCTTGTCCATTTTTGCCATTCTAACTGGCATAAGGTGGTATCTCAATGTGCTTTTGATTTGAATTTCCCTGATGGCTAATGATGTTGAACATTTTTTCATATGTCTGTTACCCATTTGCATGTCTTCAATGGAGAAGTGTCTGTTCATATTTTCTGCCCATTTTTTGATTTGATTATTTGTTTCTCGGGTATTGAGTTTGAGGTCTTTGTAGATCTTGGATACCAGTCTTTGTAGTGTCATTTGCAAATATCTTCCCCAATTCCGTGGGTTGTATCTTTGTTTTGTTGACTGTTTCCTTCGCTTTGCGGAAGGTTTTTATCTTGATGAAATCCCAAAAGTTCATTTTTGCTTTTGTTTCCTTGCCTTTGGAGATGTGTCATGAAAGAAGTTGCTGTGGTCGACATCAAAGAGTTTACTACCTATGTTCTCCTCTATGATTTTGATGGATTCCTGTCTCACATCGAGGTCTTTCATCCATTTGGAGTTTATCTTGGTGTATGGTGTGAGACAGTGGTCAAGTTTAATTCTTTTGCATATAGTTGTTCAATTTTCCCAAAATCATTTATTGAAGAGTCTGTCTTTTTTCCACTGGAAGTTTTTTCCTGCTTTGTCAACGATTCCTTGCCCATAGAGCTGAGGGTCCATTTCTGGGTTCTCTATTCTGTGCCATTGGTCTATGTGTCTTTTTTTGTGCCAGTACCATGCTGTCTTTGTGATCACAGCTTTGTAGTATAGCTTGAAATTAGGCAACGAGATGTGGCCAGCTTTATTTTTCCTTTTCAACATTTACATGGTGATTCAGGGTCTTTTCTGGTTCCACACAAATTTTAAGATTGTTTGCTCCAGCACTATGAAAAATGTCATTGGTATTTTGATTGGGATGGCCTTGAAAGTGTAGATGCTCTGGGTAGCTTAGACAGTGTAACTATGCTTATTCTTCCTATCCATGAGCATGGAATGTTTTTCTATCTCTTTTTGTCTTCTTCAATGTCTTTCATCAGTGTTCTGTAGTTTCTAGAGTATAGATCCTTTACGTCTCTGGTTAAGTTTATTCTGAGATATCGTATGCTTTTTGTGTTATTGTAAATGGAATTGATTCCCTAATTTCTCTTTTTTCAGTCTCATTGTCCGTGTATAGAAATGCAACTGATTTCTGAGCATTAATTTTGTATCCTGCTACATTACTGAATTGTTGGATAAGTTCTAGTAATTTTGGGGTGGAGTCTTTTGGGTTTTCCACATAAAGTGTCATGTCATCCGAGAAGAGAGAGAGTTTGACTTCTTCTTTGCCAATTTGAATACATTTATTTCTTTTTGTTGGCTGATTGCTGATTCTAGGACTTCTACTACTATGTTCAACATAATGGCGAGAGTGGGCATCCTTGTCATGTTCCTGATTTATATGGAAAAGCTCTCAGCTTTTCCCCATTGAGAATAATATTCACTGTGGGCTTTTCGTAGAATGTTTTTGTGAACTTGAGAAATATACCTTCTATCCGTACACTCTGAAGTGTTTAAGGATGCTGTATTTTGTCAAATGCATTTTCTGCATCAATTGAGAGGACCATATGGTTCTTGTATCTTCTCTTATTAATGTGATCTATCGCACTGATCAATTTCTGAATGTTGAACCACCCTTGCATACCAGGGATTAATCCCACTTTGTTGTGATGGAAAACCCTTTTAATGTACAGTTGGATCCTATTAGCTAGTATATTGTTGAGAATTCTGGCATCCATATTCATCAGGGATATCAGTCTGTAATTCTCCTTTTTGATGGGGTCTTTGCCTGGTTTGAGGATCAAGGTAATATTGGCCTCATAGAATGAGTTTGGTAGTTTTCCTTCTGTTTTTATTTTTTGAAACAGCTTCAGGAGAGTATGTATTATTTCTTCTTTGAATGTTTGGTAGAATTACCCGGGGAATCCGTCAGGCCCTGGACTCATTTTTGGGGGAGGTTCTTGATCACTGCTTCAATCTCTTCCTAATTAATCTGTCTCTTTAAATAATCAATTTCTTCCTGTTTCAGTCTTGGTAGTTTATAGGATTCCAGGAAGGCATCCATTTCTTCCAGGTTGTTTATTTTATTGGCATAAAGCTGTTGATAAAAGTTTCAAATGATTGTTTCTATTTCTTTGGTGTTGGTCATGATCTCTCCCCTTTCATTCATAATTTTATTAACTTGGGTCCTTTCTTTATTCTTTTGAATAAGTCTGGCCATTGGCTTATCGATCTTATTTATTCTTTCAAAGAACCAGGTTCGAGTTTTGTTGATCTGCTCTACTCTTCTCCTGGTTTCTTATACCTTGATCTCTGCTTTAATCTTCATCAACTGCCTTCTCATGCATGGTTTAGGCCTGTTCTTCTCTTCCAACTCCAGCTTCTTGAGGTGAGAATATAAAAACTGCATTTTAATTTTTTTTTATTTTTTTGAGTGAAGATTGAATAACTATGTATTTTCCCTTTAGGACTGCCTTTGTGGTGTCCCATAGGTTTTGGACTGATGTGTTTTCATTCTCATTGGTTTCCATAAATTGCTTAAGCTCATCCTTAATTCATGGTTTACCCAATCATTTTTAAGCAGGTGGTTCTTAGTCTCCAAGTGTTTGAGTTTCTTCCAAATTTTTCCTTCTAATTGAGTTCCAGTTTCAAAGCATTGTGGTCTGAGAATATTCAGGGAATAATCTCAGACTTTTGGTTTCAGTTGAGACATGTTTTGTGACCCAGTATAGGGTCTATTCTGGAGAAAGTTCCATGTGCATTCAAAGAGAATGAGTATTCCGTTGTTCTGGTGTGTAGTGTTCTGTATATAACTATAAGTCCATCTGGTTCAGTATGTCATTCAAAGCTCTTGTTTCTTTGTTGATTTTCTGCTTGGGTGATCTATCTATTGCTGAGAATGGCATGCTGAGGTCTCCTACTATTAATGTATTATTATCTATATATCTCTTTATTCTGGTTAAGAGTTGGCTTGTGTATCTAGCTGCTCCTCTGTTGGGGGCATAAGTATTTATAATTGTTAGATCCTCTTGTTGGATACAGACTTTAAGAATGATATAGTGTCAGTCTGTATCTTTAACTACAGTCTTTAGCTTAAAATCTATTCTGTCTGATATGAGGATTGATATTCCAGCTTTCTTTTGAGGTACATTGGCATAAAAAGTGGTTCTCCATCCCTTCACTTTCAGCCTGGGTGTATCTTTAGGCTCAAAATTAGTCTCTTCTAGGGGCGCCTGGGTGGCACAGTGGTTAAGCGTCTGCCTTCGGCTCAGGGCGTGATCCCGGCGTTATGGGATCGAGCCCCACATCAGGCTCCTCGCTATGAGCCTGCTTCTTCCTCTCCCACTCCCCCTGCTTGTGTTCCCTCTCTCGCTGGCTGTCTCTATCTCTGTTGAATAAATAAATAAAAAATCCTAAAAAAATTAGTCTCTTATAGACAGCATATGGATTGGCCATATCTTTTTATCGAATCTGCAACCCTGTGGTGTTTTATGGGAGCATTTAGGCCATTCACATTGAGAGTGATTATTGAGAGATATGATTTTAATGATATCATGTTGCCTGTGAAGTCTTTTTTCTATAGATTTTAAATTTCTGTTCTGTATCACTCTTGGGGTCTTTTTACTTTTATAGAACCCCCCCCTTAATATTTCTTGTAGGGCTGGCTTGGTCTTCACATATTCTTTCAGTTTCTGCCAATCGTGGATGTTCCTTGTCTATTCAACAATTCTGAATGACAGCCTTGCTGGATAAGGATCCTTGGCTGCATGTTCTTCTCACTTAGAGCTCTGAATACGTCTTGTCAGCTTTTTATGGCTTGCCAGGTATTTGTAGGCAAGTCTGATGTTATTCTGATGTTCCTCCTTCTGTAGGTGAGGATTCTGTTCCCCCTTGCTGCTTTCAAGAATGTATCCTTGGATCTAATATTTGCTAATTGTACTATTATGTGATGTGGAGTTGGTCTGTTCTCATTGATCTTGGGAGGGGTCCTCTCTGCTTCTTGGACACTAATGCTTGTTTCCTTTGTCAGATTAGGGAGGTTCTTAGCTACAATTTGTTCAAATATTTCCTCTAGATAGATATCTTTCTACACCCCCTCAGGGATGCTGATGATTCTGACATTGAAACGTTTCATTGAATCAGTAATCTCCCATAATATACATTCTTGCAATTGGACTTTTTTGAGCCAAGTTTCTGTTTTTACCTTCTCTTCTACCATCTCATCTTCCAATTCACTAATTTTTTCTTCTGCTTCATTTACCCTGACTGTTAGAGCATCCAGTTTAGACTGCATTTTATTCATAAAATTTTTAATTTTGCCAGATTTGTTCTCATTTCCACCCCTAGAGATTCTATATTCTTGTTAATATTTTCATAAATATTTTTTTCAAGTCTACGCATCTTCTTGACCATTGTTACTCTGAACTCCATTTCTGATAATTTGGTTATATCCATATCCATTAGTTCTGTGTCAGAGGCCACAGTCTGTATCTTTTCTTTTTTTGGGGTGGGATTCCTCCTCCTTGTCATTCTGATGAGGAGAGGTTGCGGAGATCTAGAGAACTCAAATTATTGACCAGGACCCAAGCAATGTGCACTTGTTTTATAGGACCTTTTGGATGTGGGCTTCTTGATTTTTCAGCCTGCCTTCTGGGGGAGGGGCCTGCCACACTGATACTGAGGCAACCCTGTTTGGGTACAGTTGCCCCATCCCCTGAGAGAGGGACTGGGAACAGGCACAAAGCGAACTGGTATTTCTGGACTTTTGTTCTCTGTCGGCTTTCCCTGGTGGCTTTCTGTGACTCTTCTGAGAGTCAGAGCTGCAGTGGCCGTATCCTAGCCTCTGTCTCAGAACAGAAAGATTTCAGTCTGCTCTCTACTGAGCTCTCCTGGCCACTTTAACACTGTTTCTGTCGGTGCTGCTAAAAACCCCGCAGCATTCAGGGTTGTGTTCGCCACAGCCACTCTTCCCAGTCCTTGCTCCCAGGGCCAGCACGTCTCTGTCCTTTGTGCTTCTAACACTGCCAGCCACCCCCGGTTCTGCATGCCCTCCGGAGCTCCAGTTTTCAGTCTGCTCACATGCATGTACCCAAGCTCCCGGTTTCAGTCTTGTTTCTCAGCAGCTACTGGTCCGTGAGTCCGGCCGGCTCCCTAGTGCAGGAGGCTACTGTTTCCGGGCACCCAAGCGCAGCGGCTCCCTCCCCCTTCCATTTCTCTTCTGATATCTGTGCAGATTCACAGCTTCCCGCTTAGTACCTCAATGTTCGTTTGTAGAGATCCAGATGTTTCTACCAATGTCTCCGGCTGATTTCGTGGGTTTTCAAGATGATCTCGTAGATATCCAGCTCTATTCAGGGGACCAGCTGAAAAAAGGTCCCCTATTCCTCCATCTTTCTTCCCCCCCCCTTAGGTTTTCTTTCTTATATTTCATTTTAGTTTATAGAAATAGAGACAATTATCATATGATTTGTCTCATCTATGGAACATAAGAACTAGGAAGATCGGTAGGGGAAGAAAGGGATAAAGAAGGGGGTAATCAGAAGGGGGAATGAAGCATGAGAGACTATGGACTCTGAAAAACAAACTGAGGTCTTCAGAGGGGAGAGAGGTGGGGGAATGGGACAGGCTGGTGATGGGTAGTAAGGAGGGCACATATTGAATGGTGCACTGCGTGTTATACGCAACTAATGAATCATCAAACTTTACATCAGAAACCAGGGATGTACTGTATGGTGATTAACATAATATAATAAAAAAACATTAAAATAAAAAAAAGAAATTAGCCAAGCATTTCTGTGTTACCTATGGTTTTGAATATTCATTTTTGTGTATGTGTAAATTATTTCTGTTATGATAAAGTAAACAATTATTTTAAAATTAAAAAAAAGAAATACAGTGTATTTCTGTATATTAGTTTTTTTTTATCCTGTAACTTTACTAAGTTCTTTTTTTTTAAAGGTTTTATTTATTTATTCCACAGAGATAGAGACAGCCCAGTGAGAGAGGGAACACAAGCAGGGGGAGTGGGAGAGGAAGAAGTAGGCTCATAGCAGAGGAGCCTGATGTGGGGCTCCATCCCATAACACCGGGATCACGCCCTGAGCCAAAGGCAGACGCTTAACCGCTGTGCCACCCAGGCGCCCCTGCTAAGTTCTTTTAATAGTTTTAAAATATTTTTGGTAGAATCTTTAGAGTTTTCTACGTATAATATCATGTCATCTACAAATACGGACAATTTTATTTCTTCCTTTTCAATTTGGATATCTTTTCCTTTTTTTTTTTCTTTCCTAATTGCTGCAGCGAGGACTTTTATACTGGGTTGAATAAAACTGTTGAGTGGGCATCCTTTTCTTGTTTCTGATCTTAGAGGGAAAGGTTTCGCCTTTTTACTGCTGATATGTTAGCTGTGGGTTTGTCGTATATAGCCTTTATTATGTTGAATTACATTCCCTCTACACCACTTTGTTGTGAGTTTTTATCATATATTGATCTTGAATTTGGTCTCATGTTTTTTACATCTATTGAAGTGATTTTTTTTTTCCTTCTTGACAAAATGTTTGGTGAATTTTACATTACAGTGGGGTGTCTCTTATTGTGTCCTAGAATTCCAGGAATCAGGGAAGTGGTAAAGTGGCAATGGTGAGTTTGGCAATCTGGTCTCCCAAAAGTACCTGTCCTGATTCTATAATGGCTGCTGGTCAGATCACCCTACCACTGGAGCTGACCCACCCCATGGCCAAAGTGAGAGCATTGATATGAATTGCTGACACTCTTCCTTGGTCATATCTTCCCAGTAGGTAGTGTTGACATGGCCACAGAGATAGGAGCTCCCAGAGCCCTGGTGGCAAAGTACTGCCTTACCATCATACCCCACATGAACACTGAGTACACCTGCCTTCCTTCTTTGGGGTCCCAGCCCACAGTGATGATTCCTACCATCAGGTCTTCTCAGTATCAAGAACACATCTCCTTAAAGAGGCTGGCTACATTTTGTTCCAGCAGAGGCTCATTCAGCTCAATACTGTGGAAATAAGTTGATAAGTGACAGCATCAGCTGCTGAGCCTGAGCAACAGCAGAAAATACAGTCATAAATAGTGGTCAGATTGTCAGTCACTTGATTGGAAATGTAGGACCTAAGAGTTGTTCTGGAGTTGGCTCCCAGAGCCACACCCCCATCAAATTGCTTGGCCATGACTGTGGTCCCTGTGGAGACTCCCAGATTTCCCAGTGTGGGATAATGGCCTCTGGACCACAGCCTGTTGTGGCCTGCTCCTCCAGTGGCTACTAGTGTGGTGCCATCTTCCTCCGCTGGTACTGCCACTGATCATATACTTTTTAATCCTTTTTTTAATGTGGTGTATCATGTTGATTGATTTGAATATGTTGAACCATCATTACATCTCCAGAATGAATCTCACTTGATCCTGTATTATTCTTTTAATGTTTAATTCGTTTTGCTAATATGTGATTCAGGATTTTTACATCTAAATTTATATTCATCAGAGATATTGGCTATATATGTATGTATATATTTGTAGTTTCTCTAGGTTTGGTATCAGGGTAGTACTTGCCTCTTAAAATAAGTTTGGCAGTGTTCCTTTCTATTCCATTTTTTAGAATTATTTGAGAATTATAAGTGTTAACTCTTCTTTAAAAGATTGATAGAATTAATCATGACGTGGACTTCTGTTTTTTTGGGAATTTTTTTTTGATTAGTGATTCAATTTCAATACTAGTAATTTGTCTATTCAGATTTTCTATTTTCTCATGATTCAGTCTTAGGAGATTCCATATTTCTAGAAATTTCTCTACTTCTTCTCAGCTGTCTAATTTTTTGTTATATAATGAATCAAAGTATTTCCTAATTTTCTTTTCGCAATTCTGTGATCTCTGTTGTAATTTCTCCTCTTTTATACTGATTTTTTTTTTTAATTTGGGTTCTCTTACTTTTTTAAAATGAGTCTGGCTAAAAATTTGTAATTTTTTTTTCATTTTTTCCAAAAATAATAGATCCTAATTCCATTGATCTTTTCTGTTTATTTTTAGTCTCTGTTTTATTTATTTTTGCTCTGATCTTTATTATTTTATTCCTTCTATTAACTTTGGACTTTCTTCTTCCTGGTTTTTTTCCTAGTTCTTTTAAATGTAAAGTTAAATTGTTTATTTGAGATTTTTCTTGTTTCTTAGGTTAGGCTTGTATTGCTATGAACTTCTCTTTAAACTGCTATATCCCAAAGATTTTGAAATTTTATATTTTTATTTTTATTTGTCTTGGGTTATTTTTATTTCCTCTTTAAGTTTTTCACTGACCCATTGTTTGTTTAATTGCATGTTGCTTAGTCCCCACGTATTTGTGGGGTTTTTTTCCAGTTTTCTTCTTGTAATTAATTTCTAGTTTTAAACCATTGTTGTTGGTAAAGATGTTTGATTTAAATCCAGTTTTCTTAAATTTATTGAGACTTGTTCAGTGACCTAAAATGTGATTGATGCTGGAGAATGTTTCATGTGCACTTGAAAAATAATGTGTATCCTGCTGGTTTTGGTGTAATGTTCTATATATAAATCTATCTGTTTTAACGTGTTGTTGAAGGTCAATTTTTTTAAATTGAATTTTTGTCTGCATGATCTCTCCATTGATGAAAGTAGAATATTAAATTCCTTTACTATTATTGTATTGCTGTCTGTTTCTTTATTTCTCTTAATATTTGCTTAAATATTTACATGCTTCTATGTTGGGTGCAAAGATGTTTACAAATGTTATATCTTATTTTTGTATTGACCCCATTATGTAATGCCCTTCCTTGTCTTTTGTTAGTTTAGTTTTTAACTTTTTTTTTGTCTGATATAAGTATTATTACCCTAGTTTTCTTTACATTTCTACTTTCATGTGCATCTTTTTATTCACTCCTTCATTTTAGTTTTTTTTTTTTTAGGTTTGAGGTGAGTGCTTTATAGGCATCATGTAGAATATTTTTTTATTTTTTTAATCCATCCAGCACACCCTATGTCTTTTTTTTGGAAAATTTAGTCTACTTATATCTAAAGTATTATTAATTGGTAATGCTTATTGCCATTTTTTTCATTGTTTTCTGGCTGTTTTTGTAGTTCTTTTCTTTGTTCCTTTCTTCTCTTTCTCTCTTCCCTTGTGGTTTGATTTTTTTCCTTTGGTATTATGTTTAGATTCCTTTCTCATTTTCTTTTGTGTATTTAGTATAAGGTTTTGTTTGTTTGTTTGTTTTGCTGATTTCTGTTACTGTGAAGTTCATATAAAATATCTTAGGTACACTAACAGTCCTTTTTAAGTTGATATAAATTTTGTACACATTCCAAAGCTTTGTGTTATTACTCATCCCACCCAAAAATATTTTGAAGACACATTTTACATCATTTTATGCAACCCTTAGCTAATTATTGCATTTTTAATTAATTTTACTGCTTTTGTCTTTTACCCATCATACTTACTTTATAAATGGTTGGTCCACTACTTTATTATTTATTTATCCTTTCTGGTGAGATTTCTATTTTTATATGTTTTATTATTATTCATTAGTGCCTGTTCTTTTTAGCTCAGAGAAGTTTCTTTAGCTTTTATTTTAAGGATAATTTAGTGGTGATAAACTCCTGTAGTATATGCTTATCTGGAAAATAATTTGTAAATTCTTTAATTCTGAATAATAATCTTGCTAGGTAGATAATTCTTGGTTTGCGGTTTTCCTCTATCAGCACTTTGAATATGTCATGCTACCCCTTTCTGGCCTATAAGTGTTTCTGCTGAAAATTCTGATAACCTTATGGGGTTCCCCTTGTAGGTAATAGGTTGCTTTCCTCTTGCTACTTTAAAAACTCTCTATAATTAACTTTTACCATTTTTAAAATATGCCTCACTGTGTTTTTCTTTGGTTTCTTCTTATTGGGGCTCTGTAGACCTGTATGTCTGTTTTCTTGGCCTTAATTAGAGATGTTTCTAACCATTATTTCTTGATGTATTTCATGGCCCTTTCTCATTCTCTTCTCCTATTCTGTTTGATGTTCTCTCAGAGGTCCCTTACAGTATCCTCACTTCCTTTAATTATTGTTTTCTTTTTTTTTTTCCTTTTGTGCTCTGGGTATTTTGCATTGCTTTGTCTTCTAGTTCACTAATTCATATTTCTATTTTACCCATTGTGCTGTTGAAACCCTCTAGTGTATTTTCCAGTACACTTATAATTTATTTAGTACTTTCTTATATTTTCCATTACATTGTTGAAATTCTCACTATGTTCATCTCTTCTTCTCCCAAGATCAGTGTGCATCTTCATGATCATTACTTTGAGTGCTTTATCAGTTAGGATGCTTTTTTCCATTTCATTAAAATTTTATTTTGGGGATTTGCCTTATTCTTTGGTTCAGAACATATTCCTCTGTCACGTCATTTTGGCTATATGTGTTTGTTTTGTATTAGACAAAATGGCTACCTCCCTCAGTCTTGAAGGAGGAGTCTTGTATAGGTGCTGTTCTGTATGGTCCAGGAGTATAATCTTCCTTGGCCACCAGAGCCAGGTACTATATGCATGCACCTCTTGTGGGTTTCACATACCCATGGAGGTCACAGTTGCTGCACAGAGATGGTGGAGCTTGAAGCTTTTGCCTGACCTGTTTGTAGCTCACCCCGTGCACAGGGAGAGAGTAATTTGAGCCACTTGCTCATCTCATTGTAGCTTGGTCTCTGTGGGGGTTAAGTAGGGTTTGGAGCACTCATTTGTTCAAGTTGTGGCTAGTCTGCCGCACAGGGAATGTGGGTCTAAGGGCATTTGCCCAAAGTGATTGTAGCTCAGTCTCTTCACAGGTTGGTTAGTTCTCAAGGCACTTGCTAGCCCAGTTGTGGCCCTTCCACTGCACTGGAATGACTGGATGTGAGGCCTTTTCCAGCTTAATTTTGGCTTGGTTGTGTGTAGCTAGTACTGGGGTTGGGGCATTTGCCTCACTTGGTTGTGCCTTGGTCTCTGCATGGGTTGGGCAGGGCTTGGGCACTCACTTGGTCCCATTATAGCTTGGGTTCCTTTCATGGTGGGTTGTACATGGGGCATTCAGACATCTGGTTACAGTGAAGGATGGGCAGCACAAGCCTTCTGGTGCTATCAGCAAAAAAGGTCCCCATTGTCTTTTTCAGCAGCAAGTTAAAGTGAGATTGCAAAAAATGACATCCTCCAGTGCTTCTGCCCCATGATAAAGTCCCAGCATGTTTTTGCCTCTTTGGAAGCTGCTTAAAATTAGTAAATGGCTCTTTCTCACTTATGGTCTAGATACTTTTCAATCTGTCATTTTGGTATAATTAGGACAAGTGGGTTTGCACCAAGTCCTTTAAGAGTGAGATTTTTGTTCCCTATAGTTCTGTAATTCTCCTGGTCTTAATTTCTATTTATTTTCAAAACCAGACATTTTGGGGTATCATCTCTCTGATGCCAGCTCCCAAAGTTAGGATGACTGATGGTGAGGTATAATCTCTTCACTCCTCAAGGGAGCATTTTTGGGATTCCTTCTGACTGTTACCATCTGTGAGGTAGAGTCCTGGGCAACACCATTTATCTGCTCCCTTGACCCTCTTGATGTGTCTCTTTTGTTTTGTTTTGGAGGCACTGTTTATCTAGTTATCAGATCCTTTTCAGGGAAAAATTGTTCCATATGTAGCTGTACATATTTTGTGTTCATGGGACAAGATGAATTTAGGGTCTACCCATGCTACCATCATGAATATTCCTCTAATTTTTTTATTTTATTTTTTTTAAGATTTTATTTATTTATTCAACAGAGATAGAGACAGCCAGCGAGAGAGGGAACACAAGCAGGGGGAGTGGGAGAGGAAGAAGCAGGCTCATACCAGAGGAGCCTGATGTGGGGCTCGATCTCATAACGCCGGGACCACGCCCTGAGCCGAAGGCAGACTCTTAACTGCTGTGCCACCCAGGCTCCCCTCCTCTAATTTTTTTAAAGAATTCTTTTAATGGTCCTCTGTAATTACATTTTACTAAATACTATGACTTTGTTTCCACCCTTAACCCGTTTTGACCTCTTGCATTTATTAGAAATGTGTCTCCTCCCTTAATTTTCCTCAATTTCAAGTACTATGGTTTTCTTTTCCTTTCTGACTACTACTTAACTATCTGCACTTCTGTCACTTCTTCCTCTCACGCCCAACTCAAATTGTTTATGGTTCACTTCTTGGTTCAGTTATTCCACTCTTCTCTATGTATTGTCCTTGAGAGAATTCATCTATTATTATGGCTTCAATTTTCACATCTCTGTAGGTATTTCCAAATCTATATCCTTAGAGTATTTTCCTATCTTTGTCTACTATCTTCTATATTCAACCAATTTCTAAGTTGCAGAGAACAGGAAAAAAATAGGTTTGAGACATAACTTCACTGTTATGTAGCATATTTTAAAATTTTGATTAAGTCATCTGGAAATAAGAATAATAGTACCTAACCTACTCAGTATAACAAATTATTCTTAGGTTCAAATGAGAAAGAGTGTGTGGAAAGGTTTTGTAAATTCTAAATCACTATACAAATCTAAGACTATTACTGTTACTACTACCTTTATATCTTAATTTCTATTGCTCTCAGTTTCTTATGTAATTGTTTCTCCCCCATAGTTATTTTCTTCAAAGCTCAACTTCCCCTATAAACATGGTAACACTTATATTGTTATTTATGGTTCGAGTTGATGTTAATATTGTCTTTCAACCAGACTGAAAGCACTTCAAGGGCAATGATGAAAACCTTTCTATTCACCATAATGCCCAGAACATTGTTTGGCATATCTGAGATGTTTAATAAATATTTTTGGGAGATTAACTTTGAGATATTGTCAGAGCAGGTCACGATTTTGTTATTTTATAGGTTAAAATTTTATGTTTAGAGTAAGTTGTGGTATTCAGTAGAGTTATCTATGTTTATTTCTTTGTTTCCTATGTCAATAAATATTTCTTGAGCAAATGTTGTTTTAAACACTGTGCTAAATGATGGAGATACACTGACATGTGCCTATTTTTGCCATAGAACTTAAACCATTCTCTCAGAAAAATGAAGATGCCTGTAGTTTGTCTTTAAACTAGTCTTCCCTGGGGTGCCTGGATGGCTGTCATTAAGTGTCTTCCTTTGGCTCAGGGCGTGATAACAGGGTCCTGGTATCAAACCTTTCATCGGGCTCCTTGTTCCGCTGGGAGCCTGCTTCTTCCTCTCCCACACCCCCTGCTTGTGTTCCATCTCTCGCTGGCTGTCTCTCTCTGTCAAATAAATAAAAAAAATCTTTAAAAAAAAGGAGTCTTCCCTGAAAATACGACCATTCAAAATATCACATAAATATTCCACTTTTATATTCTTTTTAATTTTATATTCCTGAAAACCAGAAAGATAGATCTTCAGAAAAGTATTTCATAAATTTTAACATTATTTAAGATGAAAATGATGATTAGTCTCATTCTTTGTGTATAGAAATGCAACTGATTTCTGAGCATTGATTTTGTATCCCGCCACATTACTGAATTGTTCTATAACTTCTTTTGAGAGTGTATTCTTTTGGGTTTTCCATATAGAGTATCATGTCATCTGTGAAGAGAGACAGTTTGACTTCTTTGCCGATTTGGATACCTTTGATCCCTTTTTGTTGTCTGATTGCTGTTGCAAGGACTTCTAGCACTATGTTGAATAATAGTGGCGAGAGTGGGCATCCTTGTCGTGTTCCTGATCTTAAGGGAAAGGCTTTCAGCTTTTCCCCATTGAGAATAATGTTTGCTTTAGGCTTTTCATAGATGGTTTTTATGAGATTGAGGAATGTGCCCTCTATCCTTACACTCTGAAGGGTTTTAATCAGGAAAGGATGCTGTATTTTGTCAAATGCTTTTTCTCCATCTATTGAGAGAATCATATGATTTTTTAATTTTACTTTCTGAATAAAATCTAAGACACTGATTGATTTGAGAATATTGAACCACCCTTGCATCCCAGGGATGAAACCAGCTTGGTTTTGATGGATAATCCTTTTAATGTACTGTTGGATCCTGTTAGCTAGGATCTTTTTGAGAATTTTGGCATCCATATTCATCAGGGATATCGGTCTGTAATTCTCCTTTTTGATGGGGTCTTTGCCTGGTTTGAGGATCAGGGTAATATTGGCCTCATAGAATGAGTTTGATACCTTTCTTTCTGTTTCTATTTTTTTGAGATAGCTTTAGGAGAATAGGTATTATATCTTCTTTGAATGTTTGGTAGAATTCCCCCGGAAAACCGTCCGGGCCGGGAGTTTTGTTTTTTGGAAGGTTGTTTATCACTGACTCAATCTCTTCATAATTAATTGGCCTGTTTAAAAAATCAATTTCTTCCTGTTTCAGTCTTGGTAGTTGATAGGTTTCCAGGAAGGCCTCCATCTCTTCCAGATGTTTAATTTTTTGGCATAAAGCTCTTGATAAGAGTGTCTAATAATCCTTCCAATTTCATTGGTGTTGGTTATGACCTCTCCTTTTTCATTCATAATTTTATTAAATTGGGTCCGTTCTCTTTTCTTTTGGATAAGTCTTGCCAGTGGTCTGTCAATTTTATTAATTCTCTCAAAGAACCAGCTTCTAGTTCTGTTGATCTGCTCTACTGTACCCCTGGTTTCTAATTCATTGATTTCTGCTCTAATTTTGGTCAACTGCTTCCTTGTGCATGGATTAGGCCTGTCCCTCTGTTGCTGTTCCAGCTTCTTGAGGTGAGAATATAAAAACTGCATTTTAGATTTTTCTATTCTTTTGAGTGAGGCTTGGATGGCTATGTATTTCCCCCTTAGGACTGCCTTTGCAGTATCCCATAGGTTTTGGACCATTGTGATTTCATTCCCATTGGTCTCCATAAATAGTTTAAATTGATTTTTGATTTCCTGGTTTATCGAATCATTCCTGAGCAGGATGGTCCTTAGCCTCCAAGTGTTTGAGTTCCTTTGAAATTTTTCCTTATGGCTGAGTTCCAATTTCAGAGCTTTGTGGTCTGAGAATATGCATGGGATAAGTTCAGTCTTTTGGCATCAGTTGAGACCTGTTTTGTGACCCAGAACATGGTCTATTCTTGAGAATGTTCCATGGGCATTAGAATAGAATGAGTATTCTTTGGTTCTGGGGTGTATTGTTCTATATATATCTATGAGGTCCCACTCATCTAGTATGGCATTCAAGCTCTTGAAGAACTAGGAAGATCAGTAGGGGAAGAAAGGGATAAGGAAAGGGGGGTAATCAGAAGGGGGAATGAAGCATGAGAGACTATGGACTCTGAGAAACAAACTGAGGGCTTCAGAGGGGAGGGGGATGAGGGATTGGGATAGACTGGTGATGGGTAGTAAGGAGGGCACATATTGCATGGTCCACTGGGTATTATATGCAGCTAATGAATCATCGAACTTTTCATCAGAAACCAGGGATATACTGTATGGTGACTAACAGAATAAAAAAAATTAAAATAAAAAAAAGAAAATTATGATTAAAAAAAGAATACACACACAATGGAATATTACCCAGCCATAAAATAGAATGAAATCCACTGACATGGATGGAGCTAGAGTGTATTATGCTAAATGAAATAAGTCAGTCCGGGAATGACAAATACCATATGACCTCGCTCACATGTGGATTTTAAGAAACAAAACAAATGAGCAAATGGAGGAAAAAATTGTCAGAAAGGCAAACAAAGAAATAATCTCATAACTATAGAGAACAAATTGATGGTTACCAGAGGAGAGGTGGGTGGAAAAATGTGTTAAATAAGTGATGGAGATTAAGAGGTGAACTTGTTGTGATGAACAGCGGTGTTGTACAGAAGTGTTGAATCACTAGATTGTACACCTGAAACTAATATTACACTGTATGCTAACTAATTAGAATTTAAATAAAAACTTTAAAAAAAGAATAGAGAATTCTCTTCTCTTGATAATAGCTGGCTATCAAAAACTTGACTTTTCCATTAAGTCAAGACACATTAAGATCAAGAATAAAGTTAGGATACACCAAAGACATCTTTGATTCTTCTTTTTCTTTCACCACCTTTGTTGTATCTGGTTGACTCAAAAACTAAGATATGACCACCTCTCATCAAACGTTAACCAACTTGGTCCCATCCACTTTTATCTCTCTTCTGTAGGAAAAGTACATCACATCATGTCACTCCTCTGCCTAAAACTTTCAATGAAGGGATGCATAGCACCTTTAGGGAGTGATGGAAATGTTCTGAAACTTGATTGTGGCAGTAGTTTGACAAGTAGAGATATGTATATATACATATATAAACTCAACAAGTTATCCATTTAAATGGATGCAGTTTATTGAACATCAATATAATTAATAAAGCTTATGTTTAGGATTGACAGTGTTAAATTAAACCTAAGAGAAACAAACTAACTTGCAAAAAAAAAAAACCCTCTAATATTTCACCATGTCACTAAGAATAAGTGTCAAATTATCACAATTGCCAACAAAGTCCTAGATAATTTGACTTGATGTTCTCTCTGATCTCATCTTATTTCCCTCATCATCAATCTGACCTAGCTCTTTTGGCCATCTTGCTGTTCTTGGAACATCCCAGGAATATTATTTAGGTTCTTGCCCTGATATACCCCTCTACCTAGAATATTATTTCCTTAGATTTACACATGGCTAAATCTCTTCTTCAAATATTTGTTCCAATGTCAGTTTATCAAGGAGCATAATATAACCTCCCTATTTAAAATTGCAGCAAACTTTACCCCTGCACTCCAATCCTTACCTCATCTACTTTTTTCTATAGAATTTGCTACCTTTAATTATATAATTCATGTTTATTGTGTATATCCTCTGGTAGAATATAATCTCTGTGAAGCAAAACTCTTTGTTTTGTTTACTAATATATCTCAAATTCTGAAGAGAATGGGTGGCACTCAATATTTATTGAATAAGTAATAAATATGACATTTATTAGAAAATTAGCAAGAAATGAATAAAGAATTGCTAGGCAGTTTTTAAAATCCATATGATACTGGATAGTATAATTTTTAGTGTGCCCAGTTCATTCATTCATTCATTTATTCATTTATTCAAAAAGGGTGAAAAAAGCTATCTGTTAGAAAGATAGCTATCTATCAAGGTGATATTTGACCTGGGTCATGAAAGATAAGAAATATTTTGAAAGGCAAAGAGTGGAGAAGTTTCTATCAAAGAACACCCAGCTAGTTAATAGGAGGGCCAGTCTATGAAATTACATCATTAGATACAAAAATAAAAGTATGATATTGAAAGACGATATTAACTGAAGTAAAACACAGAATTTCCAGGCAGAATCCAAAGCGAACGGTGAGAAGGACACAGGGTTGGCAACTGACATAGTAAGCATAATGAAAGTCTAAGGGGCATAAAACAGCAGAAGGTTGTAATGCTCCTACATGAGCTTTTTTTTTTTAATTCTGAAGTATAAATTGAATGGAAAGAAGACGTTTGATTTTTTAATAATGTAATTTCAAAAGTTTTTTTCTTGCCTATTGTATAACTGTTGATATGCTGTTGCTTTGCTGTCCTTCAAACATGCAACTACTCTACCTATCTCCCTTCACTCACCATTTGTTTTGATTCTTTCTTGTTGACATTTGGATGTCAAGAGCAAACTCAAATTCCTAGATCTCCCTTCCTTAGACAATGTTTCATTTTCTGGAAAGTTCCAGAAACTCAAAACTCTTTCCTGTATGGAAAAAATTCTGCCACTCTCTTATTATTCCCTGAATTGTCAAAATAATTTCTTATTACTGTATTACAAACTTAATTTTGATTACTGTCATAGTTCAGGTTACTATGACAAATACCATAGATGGGTGTCTAAAACAACACATATTTCTCACATTTTGGTAGGCTAGAAGTCCACAATTAGGGTACAAGGATGGATGAGTTATGGTAAAGAACCTCTTCTTGGCTTTTACACATCGCTTTCTTGATGTATTCTTGCATGGCATAGAAAGAGCTCTGGTCTCTTCATTCCCTTATGAGGACAACAATCCATCATGGAGACTCCACCCTTATGACCTCATCTAAGCCTAGTTACTCCCTAAAAGTCTCTGTCTCCAAATATCATCACATTGGGGATTAGGGCATCAGAATATGAAATTTAAGGGAACACAAATATTCTGTCCACAGCAGTCACCCTTCAAGTGTTAACTACAGTTTAACTGAAGCATTTAAAAAAAAAATCTAAAAGCCAAGGGGCACCTGGGTGGCTCAGGTAGCTAAGGGTTAGACTCTTGGTTTCAGCTCAGGTCATGGTCTCAGGGACCTGAGATCAAGCCTTGCATGGAGTCTGCTTGTCCCTCTTCCTTGTTCCCCCCACCTCTCTCTCTCTCAGAAAGAAATAAAATCTTTAAAAAATTCTTAAAGCCAAAATATAACCGAATGAATTTCCAATTTTTGGGTTTGGGTTAATGTGAAATGCTTTACAAAGTGGTATTTATAGTGCTTCTCCCAAATCAAAAATATATAAATGAAAGTTATCCTACCTATATTTAAGGCTTAACACAGTTAACATTCCATCCTAATTATTTAGGAAGCATCATGATATAGAAAAAAATACTGAACTGTAAATCAAGAGTGTTAGTGGTATGAAATATTTCTGAGAGTAAAATAAAGATCATTATAACGAATGGCCAGGAAATAGAAATATAAATATACAGGAGAAAATAAATAAGTATAAGAAACAAAATTATTAAAAAATATTGACCGTGGTTAGTAATGAAAGCAATCTTATGACATTATTTCTCATCTAATAATGGAATACAAATACAATGATATATACCTAAAATTATAAATATAACAAATTTTATATGTATTATATTTGTAAAATATCTTAGATAGATATCTTACATAGACCTGTTGAGGCTTTAGGGATGGTGGCACATTTATTCACTGCTGACTGCAAAAGAGAAACAGTGTAAACTGCTTCAACCTTCCTCTGGAATTACATGGAACTGTGAAGGAAGAGCCATAAATGAGGCAATACTATTTGACTCAGTGATCCCAATACTTGAAATGTATTATAATAAAAATATCAGCAGAAGGAAAAACAAACTCTAGGAATAAAGACTGATTGCAATACTGTCTATAACAGAAAAACTTATGGAATTAAAGTAAATGTATACAATTAGAAGAACGGTTTATTAAAATATAATACATATAATAGTATGCATTCATTGAAATGATAATTATAAAACCTTGATAATTAATGGGAAAAGTTCATAACATACTTTTAAAAGACTGAAGCAGGAAAAAATACTATGGGATCATAACTAAGCAAAAATCTGCATGTTTGTGAGCAAAGATAAACAGTAATATGCAAATATGAATATACTTACATTAGTGCCATGGAATTTGGAATGACTCTCAGTTATTTTAAATATATATTGTGTTTTATATTATATTATCAATTTTAAATGTTCTAGTCCTTTAAAATAGTTATGAGATCTTTGACACATAATGTACATTGATAGGACTTGGTTCCTACACAAATTCTAGTTTTAAGATGAGTATTCAGTACTTCTCATCTTTCAACAAACATTAGGGTCACCCAGAGAAGTTGTTGAACATGCAAATTGCTAACATCATCTCAGACTTTGACTTGGTAAGTCTGGGGTGGGGTTCAGGGACCTGCATTTTTAATAAGAAATAAAAATGATATCCAAGTTCCTTACACTTATAACATTATGTGTTTTGGTGTGGTCTCTCAAAAAACAGGAACTCTCTATACTTAATACAAATAAAATTTCCCTCTTTTTTTTTTCTTCTCAGCCTGAAGCAAAGTGGATTCACAAGCTGCTTTAAAGAACAACTGAGCACTTGGTTTCACAGAATGGCCTTACTACAACAAATACTGGCTACTCTCAAATGAGCATTTCTACTTCTGTGGAACTGTAATAAATAAAAACAAGTCTTCCATGGGTCCCAAGAGCTGATTTTTTTCATGTAATTTATAGAAGCGATTTGAAAGGTGTATGTTTTATTTATTAAGAGCTTGAACTACTCAAGCCAAATTGCTGTAGCATTTTACCTCATGTCCTGAAACTTTAATTTAGAAACCATTTCTGAATTTAGGTTAAAACTTAATCTTCCTTTGGATACCCTTATCATGTTGTGTCCTATCTTTTACTTAGCATTAAGAAAAAAGTAAACAAAGAATGGAGGGAAGGAACCAGACCTTTTAAGCCTTTAAAAGAAATAGCTATATGTAGACAGTAACCCCCACTTCCTCCATACATATACAGACCTCTAAATGTAATAACTTACCTTTAGACACTTTTTTCTTTAGTTTATCACTTACTTAATGATAAGCTGCAAGTTACATTGAAAGAGTAATGCACATTTATCAATTGTTTTACATTTTCCAGTACTATGCTTGTCACATTTATTCCTGAGAGCAGAAAAGGGGTGTGGAAAGAAAGATGATAGATTAGATAGATAGATAGATAGATAGATAGATAAATGATAGATGATAGATAGATAGATGTCTTAGTCTGTGTTCAGACTGATATAATAAAAATACCATAACCTGGGTAGTACATAAACAAAAAAATTATTTTTCACAGTTCTGGAGGCTGGGCAATCTGAGATCAAGGCACCAGAAAGTTCAGGGTCTTGTGAGAGCCCACTTTCTGTTTCATAGACCTCCCTTCTCACTCACATAGTTGAAGGGGACTAGGGAGCTCTGGGTCCTCTTTTATAAAAGCACTAATTCCATTTGTGAGGACTGTAATCCACAAAAGCCCCCCAAAGGCCCTACTTTTTGGGTATTTGGCCCCACCCTAATACCATCACATTGGGAATTAGGATTTTAACATATGAATTTTGTGAAAACACAAACATCACTCTATTGCAATGATAAATAAACAGATTTATAGACAGATACAAATATGAAGACCTTCTTCATTGCATACAGTCTGCTTTCTGCCTTTTGTTATAATCTTGAATTCCATTTACTCAGATTTCAGATCAAGTTCTTAAAGAGGGGTCATTTTTCTAACCCATCTGATAACCTTACACATGCCCTAAGTGACACATAAAGATTGTAAACGTTTTTTATGACAACAATGTAAATAGGAAAAGTTTTTAAAAAATCCAGTTAATCATCAACAAGTGATTGGTTTAATATATAACAGTACTTCTTTGCAATGGAATGACATGTGAATGTGAAAAGGAATAAAGAAGCTTTCTATATAGTGGGATGGAAAGATCTCTGACTTATGTTTTAGTGAAAAAAATCAAGGTGAATAAGAGAGAATATGCTGTAAGAGCTATGGTATTTTTTTTAAAAAGCAGGAAAAGAAAATGTGTGTGTGTGTGTGTGTGTGTCTGTATTTACCTGTCATTGCTTAAAGAAACTCTGGAAGGAAACAAAATAAAATAATAAAAACAATTACCTATAAATAACAAGTGATGTTGGAGAAATACATAAACAAATGAGAAACAGGGATTAAATTTAGACCCAATACTGATATTCAGCCAGTATGCAATGATAGATCTGTAATTATTGGTTAAATACTTCCAAAACAGTTGGTAAATTGCAGCTACACAGTTCACCCTCCACCTGAATTGTCTCTTTGGACTTCTCCCCTAGAAAACAAGTGATCCTCCAGGAATTCAAAGTTAAGGCATAATGAAAAGTGTAAAATACATATTAAGGGAAACTGGTGAGGACTAAAGGAGAAAAGGAGAAATAGTAGGTAGGGAGAAACTTCAGATTACCATGCAGTTCTGACCCATGTTAAAGGAGAAATAAAAAGGAAAGCCAGGAAGGAAGAGCCTCAGAGTATGCACAGAGAGTCTCAACCAGGCCAGTGAGGAGCCCCAAACAAATACTGCTCTTTAGAGGAGTCTGTGTTGTTAAGTAATATCCTGGATTTAGTACCCCCACAGGGCTAAATCATTCACTGGAAAAAATCCAGTGAAAGAGTAGCCTTGGCTTACACGCTAGTGGATCTCAAATTTGCAGTAGTTTGAGGCTATCAAGTAACTACACTCCTCACAGCAGAAACTTTCTTGAAGTGAGGTCTAAGCAGCAAATTCCCATGACTGTCACTACACAAGTACACTTCTCTATCTATACTCACCCTTCCAAAGTTCCTGCGGGCTTCTCCTTAAGGGAAACTTAAAAGAACTGGAAAAATGATGGCCTTCATCACTGCTGTTAGTCTTAGGGCCACAAGCGGTTGACCTCCTACACTGTCCAAACTACTCCTCATCTCCAACTATTGCTTCTATAGGTCTTGCTACCTTACCTGGTGGTGTGCTCTCAAACTGGATTCCTGAAGGGTCTGAACCCCTAAGAATCATACTCTTTTCAAACTCCAGTAATAGTAAAAATCGGGCAAGAGAGTCCAAGTGGATCACGTGGCTCCCACAGATATTTCCTTTTTCTTATATTGTGCAAAGGAACTCCAACTCCTCTTGCTCATCAGGCTAAATTACCCTGTCAAAGTGGTGACACTTGAGAGGGAGTTAAGATGGTGGAGGAGTAGGGGTCCCTTTTTTCACCTGGTCCCCTGAGTCGAGCTGGATAGGTACCAGACCATCCAGAAAAGCCAAACAATCAGGCTGAGATGCAGGAAGATATGTCTGAATCTCTACATATGAGCATCACCAACACTGAGTATTAAGGTATGAAAAGGGGAGCTGTGAAACTGTGCACAGATATCAGAAGATAAACAGAAGGGGGAGGGAGCCACCATGCTCCGGCATCAGGAAGCAGTAGCCACCTGCACTGGGGAGTGGCCGGACTCGTGGACTGGCACCTGTGAGAGAGCAGACTGAGACCCAGAGCCTGGGCATGCACACGCATCCAAACTGAAAACCAGAGCTCCAGAGCGCTCACTGGAACGAGACAGAGACCAGGAGCTCAGGAACGTGTGTGACCAGACTGAAAACTGGCACTCCAGAGTGCATGAAAACCACACAAATGGAGCTTGGGAGCCAGTGCAGGGGCCACTGGAGGATGGCAGTGTTAGAAACACAAAGGACAGAGATGTGCTGGCCCTGGAAGTGAGGGCTGGGGGGACAGAAGAGCTCAGTGGAGAGTGGACTGCAATCTCTGTGTTCTGAGAAAGAGGCTAGGATTCATCCACTGCTGTCTGACTCTCAGAAGAGTCACAGAAAACCACCAGGGAAAGCCACCAGAGAACAAAAGCCAGGAAATACCAGCTCACAGTGTGCCAATCCCCAACCCGCCTCACAGGGGATGGGGAGACTCTACCCAAACAGGGTTGCCTGTATATCAGCACGGCAGGCCCCTGCCCCAGAAGGCAGGCTGAAAAATCAAGAAGCCCGCATCCCTAAGGTCCCTATAAAACAAGAGCACACTGCCTGGGTCCTGGTCAATAATTTGGGCTCTGGGTAATCCCACAAACTCTCCTCATCAGAATGACAGGAAGGGGAAATCCCCCCCAGCAAAGAAAAGACAATGAGTCTGTGGCCTCTGCCACAGAACTGATGGATATGGATATAACCAAATTATCAGAAATGGAGTTCAGAGTAACAATGCATAAGATGATGTGTAGACTTGAAAAACTATTAATGAAAATATTAACGAGAATATAGAATCTCTAAGGGTGGAAATGAGAGCAAATCTGGCAGAAATTAAAAAGGCTATGAATCAAATGCAGGCAAAACTAGATGCTCTGAAGGCCAGGGTAAATGAGGCAGAAGAACGAATTAGTGAATTGGAGGATGGGATGGTAGAAGAGGAAGCTAAAACAGAAACTTGGCTCAAAAAAAAATCCAATCTCAAGAATGTTACGGGAGATTACTGACTCAATGAAACATTCCAATGTCAGATTCATCGGTATGCCCAAGAAGGTAGAGAAAGAGAGTGGTAGAAGAGATATTTGAACAAACAGTAGCTGAAAACTTCCCTAATCTAGCAAAGGAAAGAAGCGTTTGTGTCCAAGAGGCAGAGAGGACCCCTCCCACATTCAACCATGACAAACCTATGACATGGCATGTCAGTGCATTTCGCAAATATTAGATCCAAGGATACAGTATTGAGAGTGGCCAGGGCAAGGAAATGTCTCGCGTACAATGGCAAAAATATTAGGATTATGTCAGACCTGTCTACAAAGACCTGGAATGAGAGAAAGGGATGGGGGGCATTTTTAAAGCTCTTCAGAGGAAAACATGAAGCCAAGGAAACCTTATCCAGCAAGGCTGTCATTCAGAACTGATGGAGAGATAAGGGCCGTCCAGAATTGCCAGAAACTGACCAATTTTGCACCTAAGGAATCAGCCCTATAGAAGACATTAAGGGGGGTTCTATAAAAGTAAAAAAGCCCCAAGAGTAATACAGAACAGAAAGTTACAATCTAAAGAAACAAAGACTTTACAGGCAACATGACATCATTAAAATCATAGCTTTCAATAATCACTCTGAATGTGAATGGCCTAAATGCTCCCATAAAATGCCACAAGTTTACAGATAGGATAAAAAGTCATGACCCATCCATTTTCTGTCTACAAGAGACTTATTTTGAACTTAAAGCTGCATCCAGACTGAAAGCAAAGGGATGAAAAGCCATCTTTCATGCCAATGGACCTCAAAAGAAAGCTCGGGTGGCCATTCTCATATCAGACAGAATGGAATTTAAGCTTAAGGATGTAGTTAGAGAGACAGAAGGACACTATATTATTCTTAAAGGATGCATCCAACAAGTGGATATGACAATTATAAATATCTATGCCCTCAACAGGGGAGAAACAAGATATAGAAGCCAACTCTGAACCAGAATAAAGAGACATATAGATAAAAGTATGTTAATAGTAGGGGACCTCAACACTCCACTATCAGCAAATGATAGATCACCTAAGCAAAAAATCAACAAAGAAACAAGAGCTTTGAATGCCATACTCAATGAGTTGGACCTCATAGATATATACAGAACACTACACACCAGAACCAAAGAATACTTATTCTCTTCTAATGCCCATGGAACATTCTCAAGAATAGACCATGTTCTGGGTCACAAAAAAGGTCTCAACCAATACCAAAACACTGAAATGATTCTCTGCATATTCTCAGACCACAACACTTTGAAATTGGAACTCAACCACAAGGAAAAATTTGGAACAAACTCAAACACTAGGAGACTAAGAACCATCTTGCTCAGGAATGATTGATAAACCAGAAAATCAAAAATCAATTTAAACAATTTATGGAGACCAACGAGAATGAAAACACAATGGTCCAAAACCTATGGGATACTGCAAAGGCAGTCCTAAGGGGAAAATACATAGCCATCTAAGCCTCACTCAAAAGAATAGAAAAATCTAAAATGCAGTTTTTATATTCTCACCTTAAGAAGCTGAAAGAGCAACAGAGCAACAGGCTGAATCCGCACATGAGAAAGCAGTTGATCAAGATTAGAGCAGAGATCAATGAATTAGAAACCAGAAGCACAGTAGAGCGGATCAACAGAACTACAAGGTGGTTTTTGAAAGAGTAAATAAAATTGACAAACCACTGGCAAGACTTATCCAAAAGAATAGAGAAAGGACCCAAATTAATAAAATTATGAATGAAAAAGGAGAGGTCACAACCTCACCAATGAAATTGGAAGGATTATTAGAAACATTTATCAACAGCTTTAGCCAATAAATTAAGCAATCTGGAAGAGATGGAGGCCTTCCTGGAAACCTATAAACTACCAAGACTGAAACAAGAAGAAATTTATTTTTAAACAGACCAAATAATTATGAAGAAATTGAAACAGTGATTAAAAACCTTCCAAAAAACTAAACGCCAAGGTCTGATAGATTCCCTGGGGAATTCTACCAAGCATTCAAAGAAGAAATAATACCTATTCTCCTAAAGTTATTTCAATAAATAGAAACAAAAGGAAAGCTACCAAACTCATTCTAGGAGGCCAATATTACCTTGATCCCCAAACCAGGCAAAGACTCCATCAAAAAGGAGAATTAAATACTGATTTCCCTAATGAATATGAACGCCAAAATCCTCAACAAGATCCTTGCTAATAGAATCCAACAGTACATTAAAAGGATTATCCATCATGACCAAGTGCGATTCATCCCTGGGATGCAATCATGGTTCAACATTCTCAGATCTCTTACTGTGATAGATTATATCAACAAGAAAGAAGCCAAGAATCATATGATCCACTCAAGAGATGCAGAAAAGCATTTGACAAAAAACAGCATCTTTTACTGATTAAAACCCTTCAGAGTGTAAGGATAGAGGATACATTCCTCAATCTCATAAAAACCAGCTATGAAAAGCCTATAGCAAATGTCATTCTCAATGGGGAAAAGCTGGAAGCCTGTCCCTAAAGATCAAGATCACAACAAGGATGCCCACTCTCCCCACTATTATTCAACATAGTACTAGAAGTCCTTGCAACAGCAATCGGACAACAAAAAGGGATAAAAGGTACCCAAATCGGCAAAGAAGAAGTCAAACTCTCTTTTCACAGATGACATGATACTCTTTATGGAACACCCAAAAGAATCCACAGCCAAACTACTAGAAGTCATAGAGCAATTCAGTAATGTGGCGGGATACAAAATCAATGCTCAGATATCAGTTGCATTTCTATACACGAACAATGAGACTGAAGAAAGAGAAATTAGGGAATCCATTCGATTTACAATAGCACTAAAAATCATACATTATCTTGGAATTAACAAGAAAGGTAAGGTATCTATATTCTAGAATCTACAAATCACTCTTGAAAAACATTGAAGAAAAAACAAAAAGATGGAAAAATATTCCATGCTTATGGATAGGAATAAATAACATAATTAAAATGTCCATGCTACCCAGAGCAATCTACACTTTCAATGCTATCCCGATCAAAATACCAATGACATTTTTCAAACAACTGGAACAAACAGCCCTTAAATTTCTGTGGAACCAGAAAAGGCCCTGAATCACCAAGGAATTGTTGAAAAGGAAAAGCAAATGGGGGCATCACACTGCCGGACTTCAAGCCGTACTACATACCTACGATCACAAAGACTGCATGGTACTGGAACAAAAACAGACGCATAGACCAATGGAACAAAATAAGGAACCCAGAAATGGACCGTCAGTTCTTTGGGCAACTAATCTATGAAAAAGCAGGAAAAACATCCGGTGGAAAAAAAGACAGTCTCTTCAATAAATGGTGCGGGAAAATTGGACAGCTTCATGCAAAAGAATGAAACTTGACCACTCTCTCACACCATACACAAAGATAAACTCCAAATGGATGACAGACCTCGATGTGAGATAGGAACCCATCAAAATCCCAGAGGAGAATATAGGCAGCAACCTCTATGACATCGGCCACAGCAAATTTCTCATGACACATCTCCAAAGGCAAGAGAAACAAAAGAAAAAATGAACGTGTGGGACTTCATCAAGTTCAAAATCTTCTGCACAGCCAAGGAAACAGTCAAACAAACTAAAGAGGCAGCCCACAGAATGGGAGAAGATATTTGCAAATGACACTACAGATAAAAGACTGGTATCCAAGATCTACAAAGAACTTCGCAAGCTCAATACAAAAGAAACAGATAAATCATAAAATGGGCAGAAGATATGAACAGACACTTTTCTAATAAAGACATACTAATGGCTATCAGACACATGAAAAACTGTTCAAAATCTTTAGCCATCAGGGAAATTCAAATCAAAACCACACTAAGATACCACCTCACACTAGTTAGAATGGCAAAAATTGAGAAGGCAGGAAACAACAATTGTTGGAGAGGATGTGGAGAAAGGGGATCCCTCCTACATTGTTCGTGGAATGCAAGTTGGTACAGCCACCTTGGAAAACATTGTGGAAGTCCATTAAAAAAGTTAAAAATGAGCTGTCCTATGATCCAGTAATTGCACTACTGGGTATTTACCCCAACGATCCAGACATAGTGAAGAGGAGGGCCGTATACACCCCAATGTTCATAGCAGCACTGTCCAGAATACCTAAATTTTGTAAGGAGCCATGATGCCCTTCAACAGATGACTAGATTAAGAAGATGTGGTCCATATATACAATGGAATATTGCTCAGCCATCAAAGAGAATGATTTCTTAACATTTACTGCAACATGGAAGGCACTGGAGGCAATAATGCAAAGTGAAATAAGTCAAGCAGAGAAAGACAATTATCATATGGTTTCACTCATTTATGGAACATAAGAAGTAGGAAGATTGGTAGGTGAAGAAAGGGATGAAGAAAGGGGGGATAATCAGAAGAGGGAATGAAGCATGAGAGACTATGGACTCTGGGAAAGTAACTGAGGGCTTCAGAGGGGAGGGGGTTGGGGGAATGGGATAGGGTGGTGATGGGTAGTAAGGAGGGCACGTATTGCATGCTGCACTGAGTGTTATACGCAACCAATGAATCATGGAACTTTAATTCAAAAAGTAGGGATGTACTGTATGGTGACTAAGATAATATAATTAAAAATATTATTATTTAAAAATAAATAAAAGATAAGAATGAAAAAGATTAATGATTGACAGGGTGTTGTAAGGAGAAGAAAAAGTCAAGTATGATGGGGAGATTTTTATTTGGTCAACAGCATGAATTGGTGTTATCACTTCTTTGTTGAGCGTAACTCTATGATGTCTCTGATATTTTACCATCTTCAGTCTTACCATTTTTGTTCTAGTACAGTTTTTCAGGTTCTGTTTCATGGAATTTTGCCACAGTTTTCTGCCTCTATTTTTGCTCCAATCCAATTCGTACTCTATACTGCTGCCAATGTGACCTTTATAAAGTGTAAGCCCAGCCACATTAATCTCTTGATCAGAAACTATGGACTCTGAAAGACATACTGAGGGCTTCAGAGGGGAGGGGGATGGGGAATGGGATAGGCTGGTGATGGGTAGTAAGGAGGGCACGTATTGCATGGTGCACTGGGTGTTATACGCAACTAATGAATCATCAAGCTTTACATCAGAAACCAAGGATGTACTGTATGGTGACTAACATTATAATAAAAAAAAATTTTAAAAAAAGAAACTTCACTGACTGTTAGTGGTGATAACAGGGAAACATAATAGCCTGTTTAGCAGTACTGAGTTGCCTTGTGAGGAAATACCTATAATATCCCCCAACTTGACAAGAAAATATCATTACTTTCTCAGGCCAAATGGCAACTTAAAGACTGGTTGTCTTTAAAGAATGGCAGTTACAATTTAACAAGTTTTGTTTTGTTTTGTTTTGGTTTCATTTGGTTTTTACTTTTAAGCCTCTCATGAGTAATGAAGACTAGAGCAAGGTGCACTTCTAAATAAGGAGTAATGAAGTCCACCACTACTTGTAGTAACTGGATAGAAACACATCTCTGTTTATAGTTTAGGTTCTTCTTTCACCTCTGCTTACCAGGTGGGCCCCTTGAAGCAATGGTTTATGAAAATGCTTATTTCCCCCATTTTATGAATTGTTACGGCTGGCATGACCAAAGTACTAGTCAAGTGAGAAGAGAAATAATGAGATTCTGAGGTAGCTGATTAGTTTTGTCCTCAGCTACCAAACGATGTCCAGAATGAAAACAGCAAGAGAGATGAAGCAAGCCAAAATCATTGGGGGAAAATACAGTCATGTACAAAGGAGACAAACTGCAAACACAATTCAAAAATTTCTACAACAGGATTAGTCCTGGGATGTAGACTTGCATATTTAACAAAGTAGGAATACGCATTTCTGCATAGTTTTCCCACGTTGCAGTGTTCAGCTCAAATTAGGACTTACTTATTTTTGGATTAGGACTTAAATTATTTCTGGTTTCAAAAGTAAAACCAATACTTGTGAAACTATATACATCATATACAGACATATGCAATAACACATACCAAAAATAGTGTGTTATTTTAATTTTGTAATGATCAAAGAAAGTCACCATATATAGGTTTTTTCTTTCTCTTTGCTCAGAATATATGACAAATTATTAATAGTGATTATCTCTGGGGCTTGGAATTTGAGGAAAAGAGATTTGCATTTTATCCTTTACACATCTTCATGTTTAATTTTTTTTACCATAAACATGCATTTTATTATGTAAGCATTATAATAAAGAAAAACCTTGTTAATTTATAAAATAAAATAATTATAGAATGAAGAGTGGATATCAAATACCAGATGATTAACAGAGAAATTTTATCTATGGTATTGCATATCTCTCTTGAAAATAAAAAAATTTAATAAACTTGTTTAATGGCCTCATTGCTACCAACATATGCATGAAAAGTTGCATTGGCTGTTTTCATCGCAATTGTGGAACTAGTCATTAAGTCACTTAGGATGATTGGGGGAGGAGGTTAAGATGGCGGAGGAGTAGGGGACCCCTTTTTAAGCCGGTCCCCTGAGTTGAGCTGGATAGGTACCAGACCAGCAAGAACATCCACGATCAGCCTGAGACGCAGGAAGATACATCTAGATCTCTACAAATGAACATCTCCAGCGCTGAGTATCGAGGTACGAAGCGGGGAGCCGTGAAACCACGCACAGATATCGGAAGCTAAACAGAAGGGGGAGGGAGCCGCCGTGTCAGGGCGCCAGGAAGCGGTAGCCACCTGCACGGGGGAGCGGACAGACCACGGACCCGCACGCTTGAGACAGCAGACTGAGAAGGGAGCTCCGGGAGGGCACACGAGACGGCTGGCGGTTGGCGGGCCACCTGCACGGGGGAGCAGGCGGACTCGCGGACGGCACCCGCGAGACAGCAGACTTAGAACGCGAGCTCCAGGAGCGCACGCGCAGGGTGGCTGGCGGGCCACCTGCACCAGGGAGCGGGCGGACCACAGACCCACACTCTGGAAACAGCAGACTGAGTCCGTGAGCCGGGAGCATGCGCCAACAAGCATCTCACGGAGCTCTGGAGCTCCGGTGTGCTCACTGGATCGAGGCTGAGACCAGGAGCTCCAGGAGCGTGCGCGGGGCACCTGGGGGCTGGCGGCTGGAGGGCCACCTGCATGGGGGAGCAGGCGGACTCGCGGTCAGCACCCGCGAGACACCAGACTGAGACGGGGAGCTCCGGGAGCCCGCGCCTGGAGGCTGGCGACTGGCGGCTGGTGGGGTTGGAAACACAAAGGACAGAGACACGCCAGCCCTGGAAGTGGAGGCTGGCGACTGGCGGCTGGTGGGGTTGGAAACACAAAGGACAGAGACACGCCAGCCCTGGAAGTGAGGGCAGGGACGCCAGGTGTGGGGCGCACAGCCCGGGATGCTGCAGGGTTGAGCAGCACCAACAGAAACAGAGTTAA